>NC_053425.1:95983118-96177950 GCF_007990345.1 Gossypium hirsutum
AATAGGCTGTGGCCGTGTATCTATCAATTTGTGTATGCTCATATTATTTCGTTTTTGTGTGTGTGTGTGTGTGTTCGTAGTGTAATAATAAACACAATTTAATTTATTAAATATGTTAAAATAATTTTTTTATAAAAACTTTTTATTTATAATAACAATCATAAAATATGAAGTAATTTTTTTTACTAAATTAGCTCTTTATAATAATTTTTTCTCAAATTTTAGTATATTTAGTTCTATTTTTAAATGTAATTTTTTGTTAGGAAAGTATTTTAGTAAAACGTATAAATTTTATATAAAAATATATTAATTATATTAGTAAATTTTATTAAAGTAATATCTAAATCCTAGTAATTAATATTATAATTTATTATAGTTTTAATTTGAAATTTTAAAAATTCAAATATGATTTGAAACTCAATTGTTGTTATGGTGTCTTAGATGCTATTATGGGTATATAACTTCCACCCCTCTATAACATCTAAAATTTTGGTAGATAAATGTGACTATTATATATAGGTTTGACTGTATATTACATGTATTGTACAATACAATATTTTAGTAGTGTTAAAATCTTAAATTTTAGCGGCATTGAAATAGAAGCTCATGTGACAATCCACATATACTTGATTGCTGACATGGATACTTTAAAAAAATGTTTATAAATTTTTTAATATTCTTTTATGTATTTTTGAATCTTTTATGAACTATAAGTAAACTACTATGCAATGTGCTACATTATCCCTTTTAAATTTTAATAGTCCAATAAACTTTTTGATTAAAAAAAACAATAATTTGATTAAATCTTGAAGCTTGAAAGTCAAAATGATAAAAGCTTAAGACTAAAGTGACAAAATAGGTAAATTTTTAAAGTAAAAATTGTTATTATATCTATTTTTTTTCATACGTATTAAACATGATGTAATTGTATTGCATTTCTGAGTTAGAGATCCAATTTGTTATTTTTTGTTTATTACTTTTCATATAGTAATCATCACCATTCATATATCTGAGATCAATTTCTCCATTATATAAGTTGTTATACTATACGTCGATAATGATAATAGAAATAAAAAAAACATAAATTTTACGTAGAAAACTTTTATCGGAAAATATCACGGCAGAGAAGAAGAAATTTACTAATACTAAAAAATAACAATACAAAAAGTTTTCGACTATCCACAGTTTTAAGGGTTAAACAACCCTTTTATAATCAACGTCTAATAGAAGAAATATAGTTGTATACGGATTCAACTTGTGCACGGATCTCTAATTTTGCATCTCTATTTTATTTCTTTAACAAATAAATTGTACCTCGAACTTTTCAAGCCGAATCAAATGAGATTCAAATCACACAACTCTAACATAAGTCTTATTAAACTTGTATTTGATAATATAACAAATAAAAAGTATACATATTTTTATCAAATCCAAAGTTACAATAACTATATTTTATGGGTAATAATATAATGCAATATTATGAATTTGGTAAAAGAGAAAAGGTTGCTATTTATTGTTCTAAATTTCCCATAACAATTCTGTGTTGCCTTTAAATCAAATCATGAGTTTAGTTGTTTTGTCTTATCATTTGTTTTTCCCATTTACAAAGCCATGATTTGGATATAAAATAATGCCAAACAACTCGATGAAATGACACCATTTTAGTTGCTGTATCTAAAATGTTTTTTTTTTCAAAATGATTCTACATGTATTATACAAAAGTAATATCAACTTTTTTTTTTATAGTTGCACGCACGCCCTTTTACAAAATCCAAGATTCAGGAAATTGTAAATCAAATTCTCAATTAAATTCAATTAATTAAAAAATTTATAATTTAATCATTAAATCTTTTTTAAATATTTTTTTTTCAAGTAATACTTTTTAATTGGTATAATAATAATATTAATCATTAGCTTTTATATTCTCTATCAATTTGATCACTTTTATATTTTCTATTAAATTCATCTTGATTATATATAAAATAATAAAAATTAAAATTAATATAAAAATAGATAAAATTTTCAAAAATAGATAATGTGAGAAAAAGTGAGGAAAATTTATTTTTTTAATCCTCTAACTTTTCTCTCTGTATTATCAGTATAGAAATATTTGATACCCATTCTTTAAAAAAACATAGAAAAATAAAAATATTAAGCAAAATTTTTGGTTGTCTATTTTTTTACATGGCTTTCTCATTATAAGAAAAAAATTAGAATATAATTTGTTTTTACAATTTGGGATTTGAAAATTAATTTAAATGAATTGAGTCTGAAAAAGAAAATTGTCTGGTATATTTTGTATTTTCTGCTAAAAAAAGGGCATCAAAGTCAATTTCACAAACCTCTATAATATTAGTTTTGGATGTTCTTTATGATATTACTAATTTGGTTTTGAGAAATTGAAGAAGCATATAATTATTTGACTTTTTTTTTGCTTTGTTCTATTTTTAATCTGTTATTAGATTCTATTGAATGATAATTTTTTTTTTGCTTTCCAAATATATTCAACAACATTTTCAAGATTTTATTTTTCTAGAATTTTTATACAAAATTTTTATTTTTAAACAATTTTTTAGTTCTTTTATAATTTTTATATAGAACCAAGATTAAATTGACAAAAACAATACAAAAGCTAAGGACTAAAATTATTATATCATCTAAAAAAGTACCACTTAATAGCCGAATGACAAAAAAAAAGTTTCGAAAAATTTAGTAATCAAATTAAAAAATTAGTTAAATAACTAAAACAAAAAATTATTCATAATTTAATAATAAATAGTGTAATTTAACCAAAAATATAAAATAAGTTTTTTTAAAAGTTAAATAAAATGTATCTTTAGATCTAGTTTTATTTATTCATTGTTCAAGGAATATTTACATTTTTCTCTTTATTAATCTAAGCCAACAAAGGTTTATTTAGCTTATTTCAAACCAAATTAAAGTTAGGTTTTTAGTGGATTAAATTTTGTGTTTTAGTAGTATATGTTCAATCAAAATTAACATATAAAAAATATATAGTTAAAATATAAATGTAGATTTAAAAATAACATCTAATAAATAATGAAATATAAAATTTAGAACTAATAATAACATATAAAATTAAAATAAAATAAATTAATTTAAACAATGGGTAAAAAGGAATCTACATAAGAAAATATGTATGAGTAAGAAAATTAAATAAAACCTACTACTTTTTAGCTCGTATTTTTCTTTTTTCTATAGCATATTAAAAGGCTACCACGTTAGAAAGTATTATTTAATATGTTATAAAAATGTCAAATGTTATCAAGTTGGTAGAGTGGTAACTTACTTATAGAAAAAACCCTCATCAGTTTTGAGTTGATGTGCAACTAACTTACGACACTAACTCAATTACCAACATTATTTATATACAAATTATGTGGCTGAAAAAGTTTTTTTCTTTTGTAAAAATATTAATATTTATAAAAAAAAATAGATTGAAGCTTTGGTTAAAGGGATAAAGTTCAGGTTTTATTAATAATGATTTCATGAGTTCAAACCTCACCATATGTAAGTTTTTTATTGGTTCTATTAGAAGTATAAAAAGAAATATATGTAAGTTTTTTATTGGTTCTATTAGAAGTATAAAAAGAAATAACTCAAATAAGAAAAAACAGAAGTACCTCGTAATAATATAACATGTTTTAAGTATGAATCTAATCTCCCCAACCCGACCTAAATGTTAGGCCCAAATTCGAGAGATTACATCAGCCACTGAAATTACCTAATAACGATCAGGGTTTATAAAACAATCAATTTAAAATATTTATTTATCTTAGAAGAAAAACTTAGCCTATTTTCTGAAAAACTCATGAGTTAATAAAAACCGATTAAGTTTAACAGATATCTTGTAATGGTGATTACCATTGAAAACTTAGTTAATTCCTAATTTATTTATTAAATAGAGTTTAATTAGAATCTTGCAGCAAAAAAGTGATTTTTACTTAATTTTCAATCCATAATTTATATTTTTAAAAATAATTTAAAAGACATGCATGCTAAATAAAACCAAAACCTAAGTCCCGTGGCACAATTTAAATAATACATTACAATTTCTTAAATATTAGGAACTCTAAATAATTATAGGTAAAGATAAAAATATTAATATAACTTTAATCTGAGTCAACCGATTTGACGATTATGCTTCTTAACCTGGTAGGTTATCTGTAAAGATGTAAGGAAAAGGGAGGTGAGCTATAAGGAAAAGGGAGGTGAGCTATGGACCTCAATGTGAGTTTGGTCACAAGTAAATTGAAATGAAACCATAGGCAAAGCATATGGTTAGCAATTCTGAGAATAAATATAATCATAAAGCACTTTAGAATAACGATTTACCCTATCATCACTTCACTACTGTAACACCCCAAACTTGGCCCAGACGTTATGACCGAATCTGGCAATGTCATAAACCACATTTTAACGTTGCGATTTATATTCCAAATCATAGTTCAAAAACCCAAGTTAAAACCAAGAGTCCAAGTCCCTAATTACATCAAAACTCCCAAAAATAATGAGTAAAGCAAAAGCATTAAGTTCATAAACCAAGATGTATGTGGTCGTGGTCACCGTCGAGTCCTCCATTGCACCGATCCGCCTACTGTTGGGGATTACCTGAACAGATAAAACAAAAAGGGTGAGTTTTCGCAAACTCAATGTGTACATCCCCCCAGTTTAGCATGCATACAGACAGATCACAAAATACAGTCATAATTCGGGCCTAAGCCCTTAACAGATGTAGTGTGGGCCTTGGCCCGCTCAAAACAGAATCAGATATCTCATGCATATAGATCAGAATAACAGAAACACACCTACCAACCCTGCACATCAACTCCGTCCAACCCAACACACCATGTGGGGATAAAAACGACCCACCCATCCCTACACACCAAATATGGGGATAAAATCGACCCATCCAACCTTACACACCATAAAGTATTGAATGCGTCACATGTCATAAATATGGAGCTTAGCTGCAAGATAACAGGCTTAAGAAGCCTTTCAGATACTTCCTTCACTTCATCAAACCCACCCCAATGAAATGCATCATACAATATGGCATGCTATAATGCAGGTTAACAGTCATACATTTATATTCAAAACAGAACAGATAAATATGCTAAGTATAACATGCTAGTGCAGACATCACACAATCAGATCACAATAATAGGGGTCTAAGATATCCTTACCGACCCTATGAAAGGTCACAGTCGACTTGGGCGACCGTGCAACCTTATAGTACATTTTAGAAAAATGGGCTCACACGCCAATCTAACGTGTGGCCCACACGGCCCAAATTGGCCTTGACCGTGTGAATCATATGGCCTGGCCCAAAATTTTACACTCCCGTGTAGTTCACCCGTGTGGGCCCACATGCCGTGTAACCCACACGGCCCAATTGGCCAAGCCCATTTCTTGCACACGGCCTCGTCAACCATCACACGGCCGTGTCCGTTGCGCCCATGTCGCGCGCACATTCATTGACCACACGCCCGTGTACTACTATATGACCTACCACACGGGCGACCACACGCCCGTATGGTGTCGAGAGAATCATTTTCGGCTTTTGCTGATTCTCATTTTCTACACAGTCGGAGTACACACCTGGTCTCGATTGAAGTTAAACCACACCCCAAGCGCTCCAGGACCTAAATATGTCAAACCAACACCACAATCAATCTTACTTTGCGAAAAATCAAAATCCCGAAACCAAAATACTCATCCCTAAAACGATGAACACTTACCGCAGGACTTCGAATCGATTCACTACGAAGCGATACAAAGAGAGCCCTAATTCTCGTTAAGTGCCACTGTCAAAAACATCAATATAACCCTAGTTAGTGTTCTAGAAACCCATCTTACAAAATACCACAATTTCACTTACCGATATTATGCAAAGAAATATTGAAGAAGAAGAACGATACGATTTTAGTAGAAAGAAAGTAAAAATTCGGCAAATGAGAGATAAGGGAAAATTTCGGCAGAAGGCAAAAGAAGGTAAGGGGAAAACGGAGGAGAGATGAACAGTTTTTTCTGCGGAGGGAATTTTGGGAAACTGATCACACAAATCCCACTACCTACTCTATCTCAACCACCAACTACTCAGATTTCCAGTGCAACTCAAACTCTAAGCCACCTCACCGAGCAAAAATATATTCCTACGCTCATGTAGAGATTTGAACCCAAAACCTTGAGTAGACTGACACTATGCTTAACCACTAGACCAGCAGGCCCATTCTGCTATGGTTTTCAAACAATTAAACAAAAGCCTATTGAACCAGATTAAGGCTTTATTCAGAAAAACATCAAAATTTGCCAAATGCAAGGCTTGAACTTGGGACCTCCCACACACACCCAGAACACTTAACCACTGAATCAAATACACATTTGTGTCACATACTAACAGAATCAGAAGTATAAATTTTGGGTGTTACAACTACACTATCACAGAAAACATGACCTTATATGCACATGTTGATGAATGGCAATGCAATTTCAAATTCAAAACAGTCCTACCTAACTCTGCTACACACATCACTTATGAGTTCCCTAGGACTCATCTACCATATTCGTTCGGGACCATAAGCAGTGACAATTGCCCTATGAAGACTCGCTTTCGCTACGGCTCCGGTGGGTTCCCTTAACCAAGCCACTGCCTATGAGTCGCCGGCTCATTCTTCAACAGGCACGCGGTCAGAGCCCTGGGCTCCTCCCACTGCTTGGGAGCTTACGGTTTCATGTTCTATTTCACTCCCCGACGGGGGTTCTTTTCACCCTTCCCTCACGGTACTACTTCGCTATCGGTCACCCAGGAGTATTTAGCCTTGCAATGTGGTCCTTGCTGATTCACACGGGATTCCACGTGCCTCATGCTACTCGGGTCAGAGCGTAAGCTAGTGATGCTTTCGGCTACTGGACTATCGCCATCTAGGGTTCGGCACTTCACCGCTTCGCCTAGCAGCACGACACTTTTATTGCTCTCCCACAACCCCGTTTTCACGGTTTAGGCTGCTCCCATTTCGCTCGCCGCTACTACGGGAATCGCTTTTGCTTTCTTTTCCTCCGGCTACTAAGATGTTTCAGTTCGCCAGGTTGTCTCTTGTCTGCCCATGGATTCAGCAGCAGTTCGAAAGGTTGACCTATTCGGGAATCTCCGGATCTATGCTTATTTTCAACTTCCCGAAGCATTTCGTCGCTTACTACGCCCTTACCATTGGGTTTGTAAAAAATATGGGTAAACCACCAATATTTTTAGATAAAAACATTTGTAGCTAAGTTGCTACTTGGTTCGTGATCAAACCATATATTTACAGTTACTATCACTTGTTGTGAGTGCATAACATGTTTGCAAATTAAATGAACTACCACTAGGTTTATGAACAAGACACCACTTGTTTGCAAATTATTAAAATGCCACTCTTCCTCCGTAAAAATCATCACGCCCCATGCAATGCAATATGACATACTTTGCAAAATTCTTAGCATGCTTAACACTTATTTCGTTCAATCACTAGTAATAGACATGCTCATCATGTATTCAATGGAGTGGAAACAGTGTTAACACTCACAATTTATCAATAACACTTAACAATAGGCACGATTAATAGCACATATTTATTCATAGCATCATGGTGATTCAGTTAGTCAATATCAACAAACACATAATAACAGTAGCGATTAAGGCATATAAATTGTGGATTTTCATATAAACACCAATGCAAAGATCAATTAAATGCACAAAAACTTCTAAGAACAATACAGGGATCAAGTAGGGACTAAATTGAGCATAACATAATTTTTTGGGCAAAACTATAAAACAGAGACCCATGGTCGTGTGGTGGGTCATGTGGTCCACACACCTGTGTGGCAAACTATGTGGCCCTAATCCTAGGCACGGTTTGTCCTAATTTACTTGTAAAAGAACACATACCTTTCATCGAAATCTCGAGCGACATTTCTCACTATTCAACCTGATCCGATGCACCTGAAATAGGTCTTTCAAACGATATTTATACACGAGTTAACATTGGGTATCAAGATTCATTTAAGATTAATGGAAGATTTCAGCAAGAACCGTAAATGATCGATTAATCTAACATAAGATTAGTGTCGGATAGTAATATTACGAAAATTTGGGATCTAAACCTTGGAAACAATATGTACTTACCGAATCTTGGCAAGAATAGAGATTCTCTTGACGTCAATCACAAATCTGATAGAAAGAATGTTTGAATTGGAGGATGTTTTAATCTGGGAAAGCAAAATAATAAATAGCAAAAAAGATGAAAATCTAGTGTAAAAAAAAAGGAAAAAAAGAAGAGAATAAATAGAAGGATGGAAGGAAATTCTATTAGGATTTCAAAAGAGGCAAATTGAAATTTAAATTAGGAAAAGAAGATAAAAGGATGGTAGAATTCTAATTCTATTGGAATTTTGAAAAGGGATAAGATATGAATGCTAATTAGGAAAGCATTGGGGTAAATTCCTAGGGACGTCACCCAAAATTTTCCCAAGATTTGTTGAAATTTAAAATTAAAATTAAAAGGGGGGAGAGGCTCAAACCTTAGTCATTTAAGTGGGCTAACGACTTAATCATTGGGTTATTACCCATTTCTTTTTTATTTTTTTATGCTTAATCATATTAATAAGTTTTTGAGGCATTTTTGTGAAATTATGAAATAAAAAAGGAAAGAGGAACTCAAACTTAAGATCTCGAAAAATGATTTTAGCATATTAACCATTAGGCCTAAACCTATTTCTTATTCAATTTTTACCCCAATACTATTTATTTTAGTGTGGTTTTTATTGTATGTTGCTGAAAATTAAAAAGAAAAGAATAGGAGTAGGGGGTTTGAACCTAAACTCTCTAAGTAGAGAAGCTAACACTTAACCATTTAATCCATATCTTATTGTTATTTATTTTAGTCACTTAATTGTATATATTTTTAACCTAAACTTACATATTTTTTATTAGCTTACACATTTACTCAAATTTTTGTTCTTTTTAACTTATTTAACTTTATAGTTTTTAACACATTCCTATTTTAGTTTATATACAATAATTAATACACATAGTAAAGTCTTATTACTAATATTTTAATTCATTTTACTCATCTTTCAATTAGGTCCTAACCCAATTAAAACAAACTATTTTCAAATTAAACATGGTAATCAAGTTTCGTTTAGATTAATTAATATAATAATATATTGTTATATTATTTTAATACTTTATTTATTGTTATAATATTTAATACTTTATTTAATTATTTATGACCCTAATTTCGATATCCGTTTCAAACCCATGAGTTATAAACGCACAAAGATAACTTTATAAACACGTAAAATTTAAGTTGTTTATATGTTGACATGTACAGAATTAGGAAAATGTATATACACACAGGAGAACATGTAAAAACATGAAAAATTAAAAAAAACAATAGTACGCAGGGGAAAAGACAAACTTCACTGATTCACGAATACCACCGAAACTCAAAACTCTCCTACGATGTTGATTTGGCGCAATGTCTACATCCACATTAATTCCCCCGTATGACCCTCAAAATTTAACACCAACCTCATCTTGAGAAAGCCACTCAACAAGGACACACAAAACCACCCCCACTACCCAATTATTCAAGCTAAGAATAAAGGTAGACACTTAATCAAAAAAACAAGAACAAAATCGCACCAATGCATGTTTCGAAAATATAAAATTTTGGCACAAACTCCCATAGATGTTTAGAAAAACTAAAGTTCAAAAACACTTACTTAAAACCCAGATTTCATATTCAAAATCGTACATTTTGAAAGTACTAACGTTGGCCGATCATTTCTAGTATTAGAACAGTCATTCGTTAAAAACCATATACTTTACTTATGAAAAATAATTAAGTGATTACTTAACCTTGTAGCGAAAAATTATCCGAGTTTTAGTCTTTTGAAAATCGAAATCTAATTTGTTAGCTCGTGTGATTTGCAGTTTAATGCTCGAAACTATTAAATGCCGACGAATAAAATAAAAACCAAGAGTAGGCCCAAAACAACAGATTATAGCCCAAAAATAATTAAATCATAAACTTTCTTTTATTTTATTTGGTAAATAATCTAAGCTCCCGCACATCGTCCAGTCCTAAGTCAGACGTTAACATGAAATGTATTAAACGAATAAATGAACAATGAGCCTAGTGTGTCTCAACCCATAAGCATAATTTTATTTAACAAGTACGCATAAATGTGATTACAAAATTTTACTTTAATGCACCAAAAACGTATCAGAATGTTGTAGTACCGTAAACATATATATATTTCAGATCATAATATCACGTAATCGGAACATATTTCAATTCGAAATATCTTAATTTCATATACATATATCATACCAGAATATCATGTTTTCAATAGCACATATGTCATACCAGACCAGAACAAATGCAAACACAGATCCTACCCCCATCCATTACACACTAATTAAGACTTCAAGAGTCCATCCATACAATCACACCTGGTCGTGGTGGTATGCCACTCATAATAGTACAGTTGAGCTGCCAAACATATATTGTGGTTTAACCATTGAAAATGCAGTAATATTGCTAGAAAACACTTTCTCCAACAAATTTGAACCCACCACAATGCATATGCAAAATCACATTAACATACATACATACATATCATATAGGCTGTATGAACGCATACGTAAACAGATATCATTCGAAACGTAATTTAGACATAACTTATACAGATCATAGCATATCATATTACATGGTCAAACTGGATTACTTATCAGAGCATATACCAGAATATGTATAACACACTTGATTTACAAAATAGTCATACTTAACTCACGTACCTACTTACAGCAGATCGTATCATTTTATTATACCTATCGAAACTTATTTAACATACCTCCTACACTTACCCATGTTTGTTTACTGAAAATTGCGCTTTTTGGGGACTAAATATCACCCACAGACCCAATTTTTGGGTCTCTTAATCGATCCCCAAAATTTTCCCAAAAGGCCCACATAGCCCATAAACCTAGCCCGTGTGTCCACACGGTCTACATGATTTCACAAAGTCGTGTGCCCTACACGGCCTACATGGTTTAATATGGTCGTGTGCCCCAAACTGCCTATAAAAGCACACATGGTCGTGCATTGCACACGGCCTGACACATGAACTTGCGTCGCACACGGTCAACCACACGACCTAGTACACGGCCGTGTGGCATTGGGCAGTTTCAAAAATAGCCACTATTTTGCAAATTTCTCAAGTTTTGAGTGATAAATCAAGTTAGAATCACACGCCTAACAGTGAGATTGATCAACCACATAATCTTACATTTTGAATCCTACAATTGACATCAAAACACATCGATTACAACTTTGATTTTATGTAAAATTTGACTCGAAACACATTCTTCTCTCTAAGATAATAGTCCCGAAATGAAATTCAAAAAACCCACACTACAGAAACAACAACCAAAACGACGATTAATCCACTAGAAGATTTAGACTCACACCCCTTCCGCCTAATAAGAAAACCATGAAAACACTTAACATGATGTGGGACAGAAACTAATACAAAACTCAATCTTGCGCAACGAACAAATCAAAGCTATTCATAACAAAAAAAATAATCGACGAAACTTACAATTTTTAGTGAAATATGAGTGAAAACAGAGAGCCAACGTGCCCCCCACAAAGAACCAACAGCAGCAACCAAAATAAAACCAAAAATGAATGAAAGAAAACCCAAAAGTAAAGAAGAAAAAGAGAACAGAGGAAAAACAAAACGTGAAAGGGGTGAGGAAATAGTGGATTTTTATTGTGTGATGGAAAATAGGAATTTGATAATTTAAAAAATAAAAATCACTTATTTTATCCAAATTCTAAGGGTAAACTAACAACTTACCACTAAACTAGTAAGTTCATTCTTGTCATCAGTTGAGCCAAAATAATATTTAAGTCAAAAAACTGGAGATAATAATTAAGTTACAAATGAACAAAATTTCAAAGGAAGAGATCAAATCTAGAACTTCACACGCACAAGCACAACACATATCCACTGAACCAGATTAAGTCACTTGACATAATTTCACAATACCAATTCTTCTAACCTGGTTTTCAAGATGTGACAATATGTGCTTCCTAAACTTTTGACTCAACACTTTATAATTTAATTCAACCCGATATTTTTTTAATTAATCAAACTAAATAAATTAATTTCCAAATTAAATAATTTGGTCAACCCCATTCTAATTCCGCTGAACTTATGACAACTTTACCGTAAAAAGACCTATGAGGAAATGTATTTAATTTCTATATTCAATGGATTCATAATGACTAATTAATTTAATTCCATTTCCAAACTTCAATTATTTAATTATATTTACTTAAATAATAATTCGCAAACTTTAAATTAATTCTCAAGTCATTTCTTTACTCAGTTAAAAAGCATATTCATTTGTGAATGCTGTCCATTTCTCTAACTTAATCATTTTCATTCATTTATGTCCATTTGGTTCTACATTCAATTCATTTATGATTTCAATGAGTTAACAGAGGGACCGATTAAACATATATAATTAGAGCTCAAATAATTTATAATTAAGTTCCAATTTTTCACCTATTAATTATAAATTTATCTAGTCACTAAGTCATTCCACTATAGTATCATGATTGAGCTCTCCCTAATTACATACCATTATGAAAGTTACTCAATCAGTGCTCATCCAATGAACTTGTCATAAGTGTCTTACCTTCATAAGATATCCCTAATCTATTGGGGACAAATTTGTTCTCCCAATATCACCCTATTTTGTCTCATGGTAATTATTACATCTTCCTTCATAAAAAATCAATTATTATAAAATAGTAATCAAGTCATTTATCACAAAGAAAAACAACTTGTCACCATGTTTTCTTTTCATTTATCATGTAATGTCGATAAGATGATATCACTTACCCATTAGTTAGGCTATGAGTTGATGCTACATACTACAGAAGTTGTATACCCAATGCATTAGCTTTCAGTTCTTTATCTATTTGAACTTAGTCGTATACAAGTCACATATGCATAATTCATCATCCACTCAGGATTAAGTTATGTCACACTATGAATGTTACAAGTGAACAAATCCATAAACTGATCTAGAATCTATTCTACGTGGGTCCTGTTTGATGTGCTATCAGTCCAGTCAACTACATCAATATCTCTATCTTATGGGAGTCATCCACTCTGATGCTCAAGACCAAGCATGTCCCTAATTGGACTTGATAGATAGCATATTAGCCTTTCAATCAATTTGCTCATTTTCGATTAGACTAAGGACATGTTTAGATTCATCTACTAATAAAAGTTATATTTTCGTATTTCAATCTGTCCACGTAATATCGCTTAGTATTAGTTAAACATTAAATAACCAATGAGCTAATATTTTCTTCCATTTTGCTTTGTGTGCAAAAACATCAAGGAAAATATAAAAAAGGGTATTAATGTAATTAATGAATATTTTTATTAAATCAGTTTGTTTAAAAAAAATACAAGTATACAAAATGAATATACTACACTTAATGCACTGGATCTAACAAATTCATCAATTGAATTTTTTTTGTTGAGTCAATGAAAATTTATTGATAGAAAGATCCAAAGTGAGATTACAAAATTGGAGAATACCGAGTAAAAAATATCCTCAAAAGACACCAAAAATTGGATTTATCTCTCTTAAAAAAATAGGATGCAACTAGAAAAAAATAAATGTCAATTCTCAAAATCGTCTAAATGAGCAAAGTAAGAATGATACCCAAAAACCACTGCCACTAATTGAGTTAGTATTGCTTAACTTATAATCCTAAGCCAAATCATCCATTTTATGAGATCTCTAAGGTAGCACTATGTCACCTCTTCACCACTCTTATCCTTTTGGTTTCTAGAAAAACTTCCTCTCCTCAAGTGACATAGTGCCTTTCAACAATGGAAAAAAGCTTCAACTTAGAAGGTTGGATCCACTATTTTGGATTGGTTGAATTGAATGTATGCAAAGTCGAATTCACATGGTCAAACAATAAAGTTAGTTTGAAAGCTATCCAAGAGAATATCAATCAAATTCTCTTTTATACTTGGTGGAGCTTTACTATTTCCTACTATTATTAGATTCGTTGCAACATCAACACATTTGGGCAACTATCCAATTTTTCTAACGTTGAATGGTAGAAGAAGTAAATTAAAGACAGTCTTTAAATTTGAGATTAAATAGATGATTGATCTAGATTTTGATCAGGGGGTTTGTAATAACAAGGAATTGGATAATCAATACTTGATAAACTAACCAATACCAACAACTTTTTTTTTTTGAAATTAAAGCAAATTTTGGAGACCTAAAGAGAAACTCGACTCTTTATTGAGAGAACTTGGTGAAATCCAAAAAATGAAACAAATGTAGTGGACCAAGGAACAAGCCATCTCACTTAAAAGAGTAATGGATAAGGCATGGGAAACGGATGAAAGATGTTAGGCCCAACAATTGAGAGTTTCATGGTTAAGGTAAGGGGATTACAATGCACGATTTTTTCATACAACTAAATTGTGTTGTAGACGTGTCAATGCCATCTGAAGGCTAAAAAGAGTTATTGGTCAATGGATTGAGGACCAAACTAAACTTAATGAGCACATCTAGAACCACTTTTAAGAATTGTGTAAAGAGAAATATGTCATGGGCTAGGATACTATTTTGGAACTATTGAGAAAGTTGTAACTAATGAGAGAAATGAGATTTATTAAAGGATGCAACATATAATAAGATACAATGAGCAATTATTAATATTTTTTTGGGTTTCCAGAGCACCATCGACGTAGTGAAAAATAAAATTTGGCAAACCCGCACCATGGACCTATGTGTAAAGAAATGAATCTAGGATAAAAGGGAGGTTTGAAATTATACCTTCTATTATCTAAGTAAACAAAATCATCACTGATAGAAAGCTTTTGAGGCAAGGTTGAATCGCAACCGCAACTATATTGCCCTAACCTCTACTTGTGCCCTTCCAACAACAACTATCTGTGTAACACTCTATACTCGATCTTGAGGCCCAGTTCGAGTACGAAGCATTACACTGCTCAATAAAGCAACCTTATCAATTAATCATACAAACAATTCACATAAAACACACATTAAATATGTAAGTTAAAGTTTCAAACATCCATACATCACCACAAACAAGATTTGAGCTTAAACGAGCATTAAAACATCGATTAGAGGCCTATATTTCAAAAATTAAGTGTTGAGTCTCGCTACTTGGGCTAGTGTATCAATGCATGGTCACATGTTTCAAGTCACTAAATGTAACAGCCCAATTTTCAGTGGAGACGGAATAGTGGTTTGAGACCACAAATTTTTGTCGTGTTGACTCGTAAATATTATTTTTAGAATATCTATAGAGTCATTAGAGTCGTATTAAAATTTAGTTTAGAAATATTAATGATTAGATAGTTAATTAAAGAAAAAATTGTAGTTAATTAAAGAAAAAATGGCTAAATTGAAAAAGGTGCATAACTAGCAAATTAAAGGAAATAGGTGATGAAATAGTTGAATTAATATTAGAGGAAGGACTTAGGTAATAATTATGCCTAAATTAATATAGTGGGACGTCATGTTAATGCAAATTAATAAAATAAGGTAATTATAATGACAAAATTGTAAATTACTTGAAATTAAACAAAACAAATTGAAATTTTAAAATTTCCTATTATTCTTCTTCAAAATTGGCCGAAACCACCATAGGAGGGAGCTCTAATTTGGGTTTTTCATTTTTATTGCATGTAGTTCAATTTATACCTGTTTCTTGCCATTTTTTTGTTTTTGAGATCGTTGCAACTGGGCCCATCTAGTCCATACCTTTTTTTTATTCTGTTAAAAAATTTGGAATTTCCATTGATGAATATTGAATTTTTTTTATGAATACTAGTTATTTGGAGCCTTTATTATCCTATTTGATGAATTTGTGAAGAGATTTTTGTTAAATTTTAATTTTAGGATTAAATTGTGAATATGTCAAAATATTAGGGTTGGATAGTGAATTTGACATTTACTAGGGGCTTTTTGATGGCTTAGAATATTTGGATAAATTATTGATTTGAGAAAATGAGTTAATTTGATGAATTTTGAGTTAAGGGACTAAATAGCAAAAATTGTAAAAGTTTGGGGTAATTATGTAATTTCAAATAATAAAAGGGTATTAATTATAAAATTGATTTGAAATGAAATATATGCTAATAATTAAAGTATTTTACATTATAGATCAAGAATCCGTAGATATCCAGAGAAAAGGAAAATTAGCAGAGTAATCCCTAAACTTTTGCAATTTTTGCGATTCAGTCCAGGTAAGTTACTATTAATTTTATTGAATATTCCATACTATTCATTATTGGTTGAATTATGGATTTTATTGAGTTATACTTACCGAAATAGAAATACGGTGATTATTCGGGCTATGTGCCTAGCAGGCTTTGTGCCGGTGATTATTCGGGCTAAGTGCCTAGCAGGCTTTGTGCCAGTGATTATTCGGGCTAAGTTCCTAGCAAGCTTTGTGCTAGGGATTATTCGGGCTATGTGCCTAGTAGGCTTTGTGCTGGTGATTATTCAGGCTTTGTGCCTAGCAGGCTATGTGCCGATGTGTAACGCCCCAATTTTCGGGAATTCTGTGAATGTTGGCATAGGTTTAATTATGTTAGTAGGCCTCTAGAAGGCCCAAGCTTAAGATAGAACCCGAAAATTTTAGTTAATTTTTGTTCCATAAGAAAAAGGGGGTGAAATTATGAAATAGGACCTATGTGAAAATGTTTGAAAATGCTATATGCTAAATTGAAGTGGCCAAACAAATAGGAGTGCAAAATGGAAGGATTTGCATGACAAACCTCCCATTTTACATGAAGTGGCCGGCCATCATGTTGGTGGTAGACAATATGTGCACTTGATATTAATAATTTATGGTACAAATTGATAAAAATTGATAATGGGTTAGGAAAATGTTCCATGATGGGCATGATAAGCATTATGGGCATATTTTTATTGGAGTTATGGCATAGGTATGGCACAAATAATATATGTTATTTTGTGTCATAAAATGTTTAGTAATAGAATAACAAAAAGGAAGTAAAGGAAGGTTTTTGTTCATCCTTGTTGATGATAGTCGAAAATAGAAGAGAAAGGAGAGGAAAAGAGCTCTTGAATATTCGGTCACTTGGGGAAGAAAAAAATCCAAGGTAAGTTCATGGTAGTTGCTTCTATTTTGATGTTCATGAGTTCTTCTTGATTCTACCTTAACCCTTGAAGCATATTTTGGTTTTTGGTTGTGTTGTGAGCATTTGGTCATGAATTAAAATGAAGGAAATGGTTGTTGTTTCATGTTCTTTTGATGAAAAATGGAAGATTGGTGAAGTTGAGCCAAACAAATGAGCATGCATGTGCCTTTGATGCTAAGGGGAAAAATCGGCTAATATGTTGTGCTTTAAAATGATGAAATGGAGATTATACTTAAGTAAAATCATAGATATGTGATGATTGATTGGTGATATACATGTTTAAATAACATGCATGCAAGGTATGTGGGAAAGAGTGATTTGGTAATAAATCTGCTTGGGACTGCAGCAGTAATGTGACTTTGGAAAATCACCATAAATTGTGGGAGATGAATTAGAATCTGAATAAATTATGTAATTAAAGCTTAATGAGTCTAGTTTCAAATGAAATAAACGAGAACATATTTTGAATTCTGTACAATGATAAATTTGATTCGTAATGAAGAGTGGTCAGATTAGTCAAACAGTGAAACATGGGAAACTTTGAGAAAAATCTGGTATTGATTGGATAAACCAAAAATTCTGAAAATTTTATGGATAGAAGATATATGAGTCTATTTTCAGGGAAAATTAATGGCACTTGATTTGGAGTTTCGTAGCTCCAGTTATAAATGATTTAGTGACTGTTGCTCAGGAAGACAGCTTGCAGTGAAATTATGATTATGTGGTAAACATTGACAAAAATTTGTTAATGAGTTGCTTATTGATTTCTTATAAGCTTACTATGACCTGTAGGTGTGGTTGGCCGAATATTGTAAGGGTTTAATACGTAGTTTGTATTTGAATAGTTAGATTAACGTGTTAGTAATCCAATTGTAGGCGGTTCGTGTGTGGATCTCGTCAGTATATCGTCGCAAACAGGTGTGTAACTAACACCCTCTTTCTTAGTCTAGATTGGCAAAAGTCGAAATGCCGAAATGCTGAAAACCGGTATTTTGTAGATTTGCGAGTGTGCGAATGCTCGTGAGGTAAATCGATTAATGTTTTTGGTAAGCTGCAATGTTTGGACTGCAAAGTGCATGATTTCTGTGCCCTTGATATTTTTGGGCTTAGTGGGCCAAAATTGGAATGATGGGCCAACGGGCCCAATTCGGTAAGAACCTTCGGTAGTGATTCTGTTAGTACGTGAAAGGTAGGAATATGCATGAAAAACCCTAAAATAGATAAATCACTGAAATACCTTTAAAAGTGGAAAAGTTACAGTTTTACCCCTAGGAGATAAATTACCGAAATACCCTTAGGGTTAAATTGACCTAAATGCATTTTTAACTGTTGTTATTTACTGCATGCCATGTTGTTATTATCTGATGCATGGGACTGGGATATTGACGGAGAAAGTACTGAAAGTGGCTTGTCCACGTACTGGAGGCTTTGCCTCAATTTATTGTTAACTGAGCAGAAAGGCTGCAACTGTGGAGTGTTGGGCTGGGTGGGTTGAGCTATTCCCCACATGGCTGGTACGGGTGGAGTATAGTGGTTGGTGGGTTGAGTAGTCTCCCCAAATGGGCTTGCATATGTTTACTGATGTTGCATGTATTTTGAAATGGGCCTATGGGCCATACTGTTATCTGAATAAGGGCTAAGGCCCAGTTTATTGTAATCTGAAAAGGGCTCTGGCCCAGTACCACTGTTACCTGAATGGGCTTAGGCCCAATGGGCTTGAGTTGACTTGGGCTTTGAATGGGTTTTCCTTACACACTGAGTTTCCCCAAACTCACCCCTTCTTTAACCTTGCAGGTGAGCCTTGATGTGGGTGACTTGGAGCCGAAGGGGATTCAAAGTGGCCATGGTGAATACTTTTGGGTTTGAAAAAGAGACTGGTTTTCTTAAGTTATTTTTAATTACTATTTAATTTTTGGGTTGTAATAAGGCCATTTTAACTTTATTTTCTTCTTTGATTTTCTGGGATTATATTATTTTAAACAACTTTAAATTGATGGATACTAATTCAAATGGGCTAGACTTAGGGCGTGATTTCAAAACGATACTTGTTTTTTTTAAAATAACACGACGTCACGAATATTCGATTTACCAAAGATAATCACTCAAAGAAATTTCAACTTGTTATAACCAAGTGTGGCAATGGATGTGGGCATGTCTAGGATTGGATCCAATCGGAGAGCTTGGTACTTAAGCAGCCTTCATGGCTCACCTCCTCTGTTATGGATACCTACCTGGTGCCCAGCTTCCATTCACTTGGTTAGTTTGACAAAAGTTGACTTTTTAAAACACTAAAAAGGGAACACGGGTTTTTGACTTCAAAGTGGCCCGTCAGATTTGGCCTTAACGCCTGGGCCGGGTTTGGGTTACTACATTTAGTGGTATCAGAGCCCAGTTGGAACAACTCGGCTGTGGATCGGGTCCAAAAAGGGTTTTCAAAACTTTATGCCAAAAAAAAGAAAGGGTATTTTTGGAAAAATCTGACTTTTGAAAATTTCCTGTTTAAAGGAGATAATCTCCGAACTTGTTTTTTTTAACACAAATGTTTGGAAAATGGATTTCAAAAAGCCTAAATCTTTTGAGTTTATCTGAAAACTGATGAGGTGGCACACTAAATCCCCGGCACCAAGGCTGTAAATACTATTCTGTTTTATATACTGAACTGTACTATAGTTAGTACTAAACCTTAGAGATAGTACTATAGATAATATAGCGTAAAGGCTACGAAACTGAGACTGTAGGGTAAACTAAGCCCTAGGAAACTGAGACAGTAGCTAACCTGTGGTTACGCGAGAACAATTTTGAAACCTTATCTGTTCATAAGATATTCTGTAATAAACAGTGGAAACAGTAAACTAACTACATGAAATTCGTAATCAGATAAATCGATATGAGTACGAGAGCTACTCGAGGAAGAGGCCGTGGTCGAGGCCGTGGTCGAGGCCGAGGTAGTACTCAAGCTGGATCTTCGTCTTCTGAACACATACCCGCTAGAGTAGCACGACCACCACCGGTGGATGAGAATGGGTTGTATGATCGGGCCGCAGGGGATAACGCTCTGTCCTAGGCCATGTAAAGAGTTTTGGAAAGGGTGGTCGGAGATAATATCGGGCCCATGAATAGGGGGTCCATTTCTGAGTGACTCCGGGCCAACGGAGCGGAAGTTTTTAGGGGTGTATCTGGAGTAGCCCCAAATGTGGCTGAGTACTGGCTGGAAGCCACGGAGCGGATTATGGATGACTTGGACTGCTCAGTAGAGCAAAAGTTAAAGGGAGCAGTATCCTTACTACGGGACGAGGCGTTTCAGTGGTGGATCACTGTGAGAGAGGGAACCCCAGCTGAGAGGGTAACTTGGGAGTTGTTTAAGCAGTCCTTCAAGGCGAAGTATGTCGGAGCTAGCTATGTGGATGCGTGAAGGAAGGAACTCCTGAACCTGACCTAGGGTGGTAAGACCGTTGCTGAATATGAGGCAGAGTTTCTGCGATTGAGCCGGTATGCTAATGGTATTGTCTCTACCGAATACGAGCGTAGTGTTCACTTTGAGGATGGCCTCAGGGATGAGCTAAGGGTGCTCATAGCTCCGTAAAGAGAGCACGATTTTGCTGCACTGGTAGAAAAGGCTAAGATAGCCGAAGAGGTGAAGCAAGCTGAACGAAGGAACCGCGACAGGGATCGAAATCGGTTCAGGAGAGATGCTGGACCAACTGGTGCTGCAAACCAGAATGTTAAGAGAGCGAGGATGGAGGAACCAGTTCGAGCGGTTCCGGTGAATACTGTTAGACCACAAGCTTGTGGAGATTGTGGTAGAATGCATCTGGGGGAATATTGGAAACGTTCTGGGGCTTGTCTTCGTTGTGGATCAAAGGAACATAAGATCAGGGATTGTCCTAAGAGGCCAGCTCAGGCTCAAGTGGTTGAACAAAGGGCTGTGCAACCCGTGCAAATAGCGCGAGGTGGACCGTCGCCGTCGAGAGGTCATGGCCGAGGTCGCGGTGGCAATGGCCATAGACGTGGGGCACCTGGCAAGGGTACTGTTAACACTGAGACTCGTCATCCAGCTTTGGTATATTCTGCTCGTCACCGCGAGGAGGGTGACGCACCTGACGTCATAACTGGTACGTTTTTTATTTCTAGCATGCCGTATACTGCCTAGGTGGATGTTGGATCTACTCATTCCTATGTTGCATGTGCCATATCTGGGTCGTTGGGTGTGTACTCTGAGGAGATTGTGAGTGGGGTATCTGTACTAAGTCCTTTGGGTCACTCGGTTAGGGTAGACAAACTGTATAGGGATGTACCCTTAGAAACTCAAGGTAAGATTTTCCCTGGAGATCTGATGGAGTTACCGTTCGGAGAGTTTGATCTCATTTTGGGAATGGACTGGCTTGTTAAGCATAAAGTGACTCTGGATTATGCTGCTAAATGAATGGTGTTAAGGACCACAAAGGATGAGGAGGTTATGGTGATAGGTGAGCGAAGGGATTATTTGTCCATTGTGGTGTCAGCATTAAGAGCGAAAAATGGATTCGGAAAGGTTGTGAGGTCTATTTGGCATTTGTAAGTCAGTCAGAAGAGGAGGGACTCACAGTGGATAAGGTTAGGACCGTAAAGGAGTTCCAAGATGTTTTTCCGGAGGAGCTTCCAAGATTGCCTCCGAACCGAGAAGTTGAAGTTGAGTTTGGAATAAATTTGTTGCCTGGAACGGCACCTGTGTCCATCGCACCGTATAGGATGGCACCGAAGGAGTTAGTGGAGTTAAAGGCTCAAATTCAAGAGTTGTTGGATAGGGGTTTCATTAGGCCAAGCGTGTCTCCATGGGGAGCACCGGTGCTATTTGTGAAGAAAAAGGATGGGACAATGCGCATGTGCATTGATTACCGCCAGTTGAACAAACTAACGATAAAGAACAAATACCCTCTGCCAAGGATTGATGATTTATTTGACCAACTTAGAGGAGCTTCGGTATTTTACAAGATTGACCTTCGATCTGAATACCATCAATTAAGGGTAAAGGAAGTGGATATTCATAAGACAGCATTCAGGACTCGATATGGTCATTACGAGTTCTTGGTTATGCCGTTTGGGTTGACGAACGCACCTATCGCTTTCATGGATCTGATGAATCGAGTGTTCCAACCTTACTTGGACCGATTCGTGGTAGTTTTCATCAATGATATTCTGGTATACTCGAAAACCGAGGAGAAACATGAGGAGCATCTACGTATTGTGCTGCAAGTGCTGAGAGAGAAGGAACTGTATGCAAAGTTTAGTAAGTGTGAATTTTGGTTGCGAGAAGTGGCTTTTCTAGGTCATGTGGTTTCTACTGAAGGAATTAGAGTGGATCCTCGAAAAGTTGAGGCAGTTCTGGGATGGAAGCCACCAAAATCAGTGTCGAAATTTCAGAGTTGTCTGGGTTTGGTAGGCTATTACCGAAGGTTCGTAGAAGGATTTTCTCTGATTGCTGCACCATTGACGAAACTGTTAAGGAAAGGTGTAGCATTTGTCTGGACTGAGAGTCAGCAAAAAGCTTTTGACCATTTGAAAAAGGTATTGACTGAAGCACCAGTGTTGATTCAACCGGAGTCTGGGAAGGACTTCACTGTGTACAGCGATGCGTCACATGTGGGGTTAGGATGTGTACTGATGCAAGAGGGTAAGGTGGTTGCTTATGCTTCGCAGTAGCTTAAGTCTCATGAAGCGAACTACCCTACGCACGACTTAGAGCTAGCAGCAGTGATCTTCGCATTGAAAATCTGGAGACATTACTTATATGGAGAAAAGTGTATCATATACACGGACCATAAGAGCCTAAAGTATCTGTTAACTCAGAAGGAGTTAAACCTTAGGCAACGAAGATGGGTAGAGTTGCTTAAGGATTATGACTGTTCGATTGAGTACCACCCAGGTAAGTCTAACGTGGTGGCTGATGCGTTGATTCGAAGGGTTGTTTCTGATTTGAGAGCCTTGTTTGCACGTTTGAGTCTGTTTGGTGATGGAAGTCTATTAGCAGAATTGCAAGTGAAGCCCATTTGGACTGAGCAGATTAAATAAAAATAGTTGAAGGATAACTCGTTGGTTCTTCGGTTTCAGCAAGTTGAGAAGGGTGAGAATGAGGATTTTGGACTAAATACTGAAGGAGTTTTATGCTTCCGAGGAAGAATTTGTGTTCCGAAGGACTCTGACTTGAGACAGTCAATATTGAAGGAAGCTCATGGGGGACTTTGTGCCATGCATCCTGGAGGGAATAAGTTGTATCACGACTTGCGAGAACTGTACTAGTGGCCTGGGCTTAAACAAGAAGTAACGGAGTTCGTGGGGAAATGTCTGACATGCCAGCAAGTGAAAGCTGAACATCAATTTCCTTCTGGATTACTGCAACCGGTGAAAATTCCATTGTGGAAGTGGGAGAGAGTCACTATGGACTTTGTGAGTGGGCTACCTTTGACACCCACCAAGAAAGATTCTGTGTGGGTAGTGGTGGATAGGTTAACAAAATCTGCCCATTTCATACCAGTTCGTACTGATTACTCCCTGCAAAAGTTGGCTAGGTTGTATGTGGCAGAGATAGCGTGACTACATGGAGTGCCAGTGTCGATTATTTCCGACCGAGACCCTAGGTTTACATCTCGATTCTGGAAGAAGTTGCAGGAGGCATTGGGTACACGTTTGGATTTCAGTACTGCCATTCACCCACAGACAGATGGACAGTCGGAGAGGGTTATTCAGATTTTAGGGGATATGTTAAGGGGTTGTATCATCGATTTTTGTGGGAGTTGGGAGGACTACTTGCCATTGGCGGAGTTTGCATACAATAACAGCTACCAAGCAAGTATTCAGATGGCTCCATATGAGGCACTTTATGGGCGGAGATGTCGTACGCCTACGTGTTGGACAGAGTTGGATGAATGACAAGTGCTTGGACCGGAGTTGGTGGCAGATACTGAAAGTAAGGTTAAGTTGATAAGAGATCGATTAAAGGAGGCATCTGATAGACAGAAGTCGAATGCGGATCTAAAGCGCAAAGAGATAGAGTTCGCAGTTGGGGATATGGTTTTCTTAAAGGTTTCACCTTGAAAGAAGATCTTGAGATTCGGCAAGAAAGGCAAATTGAGTCCGCGGTTTATAGGGCCTTATCGAGTTCTTAAGCAGGTAGGGCCAGTAGCATATCAGTTAGAATTACCACCAGAGTTAGACAGAATCCATGACATTTTTCATGTGTCTATGTTAAGACGATATCGATCGGATCCCTCACATGTTGTGCCAGTGGAGGAGATTGAAGTAAGGACTGATTTGACCTTTGAGGAAGAACCCATACAAATTTTAGATCGAGAGGTTAAAGTTCTAAGAAGGAAGTCGGTTCCGTTGGTAAAAGTTCTGTGGCGTAATCATGGAAGGGAATAAGCTACTTGGGAATCAGAAGAGACTATGCATCAACAATACCCTCAACTATTTGGATCAGGTAAATTTCAAGGCCGAAATTTCTTTAAGGGGGGTAGAGTTGTAACGCCCCAATTTTCGGGAATTCTGTGAATGTTGGCATAGGTTTAATTATGTTAGTAGGCCTCTAGAAGGCCCAAGCTTAAGATAGAACCCGACAATTTTAGTTAATTTTTTTTCCATAAGAAAAAGGGGGTGAAATTATGAAATAGGACCTATGTGAAAATGTTTGAAAATGCTATATGCTAAATTGAAGTGGCCAAACAAATAGGAGTGCAAAATAGGAGGATTTACATGACAAACCTCCCATTTTACATGAAGTGGCCGGCCATCATGTTGGTAGTAGACAATATGTGCACTTGATATTAATAATTTATGGTACAAATTGATAAAAATTGATAATGGGTTAGGAAAATGTTCCATGATGGGCATGATAAGCATTATGGGCATATTTTTATTGGAGTTATGGCATAGGTATGGCACAAATAATATATGTTATTTTGTGTCATAAAATGTTTAGTAATAGAATAACAAAAAGGAAGTAAAGGAAGGTTTTTGTTCATCCTTGTTGATGATAGCCGAAAATAGAAGAGAAAGGAGAGGAAAAGAGCTCTTGAATATTCGGTCACTTGGGGAAGAAAAAAATCCAAGGTAAGTTCATGGTAGTTGCTTCTATTTTGATGTTCATGAGTTCTTCTTGATTCTACCTTAACGCTTGAAGCATATTTTGGTTTTTGGTTGTGTTGTGAGCATTTGGTCATGAATTAAAATGAAGGAAATGGTTGTTGTTTCATGTTCTTTTGATGAAAAATGGAAGATAGGTGAAGTTAAGCCAAACAAATGAGCATGCATGTACCTTAGATGCTAAGGGGAAAAATCGACTAATATGTTGTGCTTTAAAATGATGAAATGGAGATTATACTTAAGTAAAATCATAGATATGTGATGATTGATTGGTGATTTACATGTTTAAATAACATGCATGCAAGGTATGTGGGAAAGAGTGATTTGGTAATAAATCTGCTTGGGATAGCAGCAGTAACGTGACTTTGGAAAATCACCATAAATTGTGGGAGATGAATTAGAAGCTGAATAAATTATGTAATTAAAGCTTAATGAGTCTAGTTTCAAATGAAATAAACTAGAACATATTTTGAATTCTGTACAATGAGAAATTTGATTCGTAATGAAGAGTGGTCAGATTAGTCAAACAGTGAAACATGGGAAACTTTGAGAAAAATCTGGTATTGATTGGCTAAACCAAAAATTCTGAAAATTTTATGGATAGAAGATATATGAGTCTATTTTCAGGGAAAATTAATGGAACTTGATTTTGAGTTTCGTATCTCCAGTTATAAATGATTTAGTGACTGTTGCTCAGGAAGACAGCTTGCAGTGAAATTATGATTATGTGGTAAACATTGACAAAAATTTGTTAATGAGTTGCTTATTGATTTCTTATAAGCTTACTATGACCTGTAGGTGTGGTTGGCTGAATATTGTAAGGGGTTAATACGTAGTTTGTATTTGAATAGTTAGATTAAAGTGTTAGTAATCCAATTGTAGGCGGTTCGTGTGTGGATCTCGTCAGCATATCGTCGCAAACAGGTGTGTAACTAACACCCTCTTTCTTAGTCTAGATCGGCAAAAGTTAAAAAGCCGAAATGCCGAAAACCGGTATTTTATAGATTTGCGAGTGTTCAAATGCTCGTGAGGTAAATTGATTAATGTTTTTGGTAAGCTGCAATGTTTGGACTGCAAAGTGCATGATTTCTGTGCCCTCGATATTTTTGGGCTTTATGGGCCAAAATTGGAATGATGGGCCAATGGGCCCAATTCGGTAAGAACCCTCGATAGTGATTCTGTTAGTACGTGAAAGGTAGGAATATACATGAAAAACCCTAAAATAGATAAATTACTGAAATACCTTTAAAAGTGGAAAAGTTACAGTTTTACCCCTAGGAGATAAATTACTAAAATACCCCTAGGGTTAAATTGACCTAAATGCATGTTTGACTGTTGTTATTTACTGCATGCCATGTTGTTATTATCTGATGCATGGGACTGGGATATTGACGGAGGAAGTATTGAAAGTGGCTTGTCCACGTACTGGAGGCTTTGCCTCAATTTACTGTTAACTGAGCAGCAAGGCTGCAACTGTAGAGTGTTGGGCTGGGTCGGTTGAGCTATTCCCCACATGGAGTGTATGACTGGTACGGGTGGAGTGTAGTGGTTGGTGGGTTGAGTAGTCTCCCCAAATGGGCTTGCATATGTTTACTGATGTTGCATGTATTTTGGAATGGGCCTATGCGCCATACTGTTATCTGAATAAGGGGCTAAAGCCCAGTTTATTGTAATCTGAAAAGGGCTCTGGCCCAGTACCACTGTTACCTGAATGGGCTTAGGTCCAATGGGCTTGAGCTGACTTGGGCTTTGAATGGGTTTTCTTTACACACTGAGTTTCCCCAAACTCACTCTTTCTTTAACCTTGCAGGTGAGCCTTGATGTGGGTGACTTAGAGCTGGAGGGGATTCAGAGTGGCCATGGTGAATACTTTTGTGTTTGAAAAAGAGACTGGTTTTCTTAAGTTATTTTTAATTACTATTTAATTTTTGGGTTGTAATAAGGCCATTTTAACTTTATTTTCTTCTTTGATTTTCTGGGATTATATTATTTTAAACAACTTTAAATTGATGGATACTAATTCAAATGGGCTAGACTTAGGGCGTGATTTCAAAACGATACTTTTTTTTTAAATAACACGACGTCACGAATATTCGATTTACCAAAGATAATCACTCAAAGAAATTTCAACTTGTTATAACCAAGTGTGGCAATGGATGTGGGCATGTCTAATCTAATCGGAGAGCTTGGTACTTAAGCAGCCTTCATGGCTCACCTCCTCTATGATGGATACCTACTTGGTGCCCAGCTTCCATTCACTTGGTTAGTTTGACAAAAGTCGGCTTTTTAAAACACTAAAAAGGGAACACAAGTTTTTGACTTCAAAGTGGCACGTCGGATTCGGCCTTAACGTCTGGGTCGGGTTTGGGATGCTACACGATGTATTGGAATTTGCATTTAATTGGATAGTTTTTGGTAAATTATTAAAGGAAATTTATATCAAACTTACTAGCCTTATTGATGCTTACTAGTTTGATTTATTCTTGTAGGACCTTAAGAATTGTTACTTTGGTTGGATCGACTCGGAAGCTCGCACACTATCATCAACATCTCGATAGCCATTTTGGTTCTTATTTTTTGGTTTAAGTGGCATGTATTAGGAAAATTTCTATAGTAATTGAATATTTCAGGCTAGCCACACAGCTGTGTGACCCCGGTAGCTTTGAAAATTTTCCTTGTTTCCTAAAAAATTTTCTGAGTTTCCTATCTAGGTTTTAGGGTATTGAGAGCCTATTTAGGGAACAATATGTATGATTTAGATTGGTTTTAAAATAATTATTGATATAATTTGAAATGTTTGAAAATTATGCTCATTTGAATTGTAAAGTCGGTAATGCTTCGTAACCCTATTCCGGTGACAGATACGGGTTAAGGGTAATACACTAAGGTTATGTCTCGAGACTTTAGACCCTTGGGGATGAAGTTTGGCTACTAACTTTGAATGTCTTGAGACAATAAACCATGTCTCAAGAATTAACCTACCATGTCTCAAAACGTGTATGCTATGTCCTAAGACTTGTACTTGTTAATGCATGCTCAACCTAATTTGTTCATCCTGTCTCGAGACATGATTCTTGAATTTGCATAAATAAGTTTAAGAAATGTAGAAATTTTATACAAAACATAACACAAATATGTAAAAACGTCCTAAAATTCTACCAAATATATATTCAACATATTTAACACATGATGACACATCCGAAATGCATTTTAAAGATTTCAATCAACAACATATACATAATTCACATATCCAAGTAATAATTACTAAAGAAAATGGCTAAACTAGCAATTCAAGAATCATAAACCTTCCCTAAATATATATCAATTTCACTCTCAGCATGTTGCCAAAAAATTTCAATCATCATTGCATGATAAATACACCAACACTCTTTCACTATAATCAATTTATGCAAATAATAATATACTTAGTAATTTTAAACACCTATTCATAACAACATACATACCATAAACTTTAAAACATATCAATCATTTTATATATGATCAACAAGAAAACCAAAATTTAGCAATCTCTAATGAATCAAAACAGTAGTTTAATTAAAAACTATGCCAATGTGGCAAAAAGCATTATGGAAACAAATCAAATCAAATTTGGAAACCCTGAAAGATCCTAAGTACATCATTTTATATAAATGAATATGAAAATCTTTACAAAATTAAAGCTGGGCAAAAACTTTGAGACAATATACTACCAATGGAGACCTTTACGCTTTACCTATGAGATGCGTATGAAAAATTATAACACCCCAATACCCAACCCGATTGTCGAGTCTGAGTTACTGGGTGTCATATTCGTTGCTGAAGTAACTACAATCAAATTATATTCAATTACAATCCATTAAACAGTCAAATATAACTAAACATGATTATAAAATAATACATAATCATTTTCAGGCCTTATACAAGTTTACGAAAGCTCTTTTAATCACTCGTGGTGGAAATAAGACCAAACTATAAAAAATTTAAAACTTTGGGTTGACGTCCCAATGTTGGGGGTTCCTCATCATGAGACAACTCTCTATTTGGTGCTTGTCGTGACCTTGAGTCAATAATGTCGTCACTTGGACCTTACTCTGTTTCTTGTTGCGATGTTAGAGGTTTGTCGTCGTGACGTAACTCACTGTTTTCACATGAATTAAGTTGGTGCAAGTTTGGGAGACCTGAATGTTGGGAAAATTCCAGTTTGAAAACAGTTTTCTTCCATAGAGAAAAATAAAAAAAAATTGAAAATCAACCCAGTTTGTGATATTTATAGCAATAAACCCTAGACTGAAATAGTACCTGTGTTTTTAGATAGGCAGATCCTTGTTGTTCTCAGCTTTCGAACAAACGATCTTCTCCGCTATTCTCGAATCACGAACTTCTTCGAGTGTGGGCTTAAACAAATCGAATCAAACACAAAACCAGAAACATTTTCTCTACTTTCAGTGGGAAAGTAAATCTCTCTTAAATAGAAACCGGTAAAAATTACAATTCCCAGAAAATAGAATTTATTCTTACAGTATATTTTCACTTCTTTTTGCCAGAGTAGAAATATTGAAAACTTCAGAGAAACTTGTGTTTTTGCCTTTCTATTGATGTGACTTGAAGCCTACTAGCGTCATCTATTTATAAGGAGAGTTGGTAGAATCCTAGTTGAAGTGCTATAATACAGATAATATTATTTTGATAGAAAGAAATCCCCAACTCCCTATTATTTAGGGAAAGGGGTGGCAACCCTAGATGGGAATACTACGGTTTGTTGTCCAATGTATTCATATAAAGGGAGTTGGGCCTCTACTGTACTTGGTCCAATTATATGTGTTTTTTGGATTTTAACCCAATACTTTATAATTTATTTCAACCCAGTACATGTTTCTTTATATTTCCCAAATCATATATTATTTGTCTAATTAATTTAAATAAATTAATTTCTCAATTAATTAATTTTCTCAACCCAATTCTAATTCAGTTAAAATCATGACAACTTTACCGTAAAAGAATCTTTGGAAAATATATTTAACTTTTTCTTCATTCAATTGGATTCACAATGACTAGTTAATTTAAATCTATTTTGAACTATGATTAATTAATTAATAATTCAAAAAGTCATAAATTAATTCTCAAGTCATTTCCATACTTAGTGAGAAAACCACATTCATTTCTGAATGTAGCGCATTTCTCTAACTTTATCATTTCTATCTTTTTCTTTTCATTTGAGTCATCTTGCAATTAATTTATGGTTTCAATGAGATAGCGAAGGGACCGATTGGACATGTGCAATTGCGGCTCAAAGAATTTATAACTAAGTTCCATCTTTTTGCCATTAATTATAAACTCATTTAGTCACGAAGTCATTCCACTATAGTATCGTGACTGAACTCTCCCCAACAGTATACAACTTGATCAGTGCTCGTCCAATGACCTTGTCATAAGTGTGTTACCCTCATAAGATATCCTTAATCTTTTTAGGATAAATTCGTTATCCCAACATGATCCTATTTTATCACATGGTAATCATTACATCTTCTTTCATGAAAAGTCAATTACTATCAAATAGTAATCAAGTCATTCATCACAAAGACGAACAACCCGTGGCCATGTTTACTTTTCATTAATCATGTAATTCCATTGAAAGCATATCATTTACCCACGTCACGGGCTATTAATTCCACTGTTGTGAATGATGCTACATATTACAGAAGTCATACACCCAATGCACCAACTTTCGGTTCCTTATCTATTCAAACTCAGGTTTTTACTTATATCAAAATATACGAGTCACATATACATAGTCTATCATCCACTCAGGATTTAGTTATGCCACACTATGAACATCGCAAGTGAATAAATCCATAAACATATTTAGGATCTATTCTTTTTAGGTTCAGTCCAATGTACTATTAGCCACATCTATGTCATTATCTTCTGGGAGTCATCCGCTCCAATGCCCAAGACAAAGCATCTCCCCAATTGGACTTGATAGAAGATATATTAGTCTTTCAAATGATTTTCTCATTTTCAATTAAACTAAAGACATGTTTAGGTTCGTCTACTAATATAAGTTATCTTTTCGTATTACAATCCGACCATGTAATACCATTTAGTATCAGTTAAACATTAGACAACCGATAAGCAAGATTTGCTTCCATTTTTCTTTACATGCAAAACAAATATGAGAAAAATTATACAAATTATATAAATGAATTTGTTTTATTAACCAATCTGTTCAAAAAAATTATAAATTTACAAACGAATATAATACACTCAAGGCACTAGATCCAACACTGAATTCATATATAAACACTTTCCATACTACCATATCAATTACATATCAAAGCATTCAAATCAAATTATGTAAAATCGGTACTTTAAAATACCATCAAACTACTAACTTCCAACATCAACTAGTCAATCTAACTTATATCATTCATACTTCCAAAAACCAACCAAAACACATATAAAATTTCATAGCCTTTACTCTAAGGCTCCAAATCAACTTTAAAAACATATTCAAACGTGATTTCTAAATATATACATAATATCACAACTTGACAACCTAATCATTTGAGACATTAAACCAAATTACCCCTAGGTACATGCAAAATGACCAAAATGAACCATAATATACAAACTTTGTTGAGTTGTAAATTGCAGTCTATATGTTGATTTTCAAGCCCAAGGGCTTCAAGGAATATCTAAACCTACGCATGAAGAAAAAAATAGTACGTTGAGCAATAGGCTCAGTTGTACTTCCATAATTCAAGATATTACATTTTAATATTGTAACACCCCCGACCTGTTCCAAGAGTTTTAGCTAAGTCGAAGGCGTTACATTCGGTCATTGAAGTGATTATGTAAGCTATTCTTTTTACTTTAGTTGATTTGTATAAAAATTGCTCATTTGTTTTTAGGAAAAACATCCATTAATTTAAATCGAATTTACTTAGTAATTCAATTACAATATTGTTAATGTGAAGTTTTTGAAAAATGATTTAAGGTTTCTTTTAAGAAAAGACTTATTAATACTTGAAGTATTTTATAAAGCAGCGGAAAACATTTAAAGTAATGGTTTTCTAAACCGAAAAGCATGCATTAAAATAAATAAGTTGAACAATTTTACCCTAGATATAAAAGTGAGAAATAATTAAGAATTACAATCCCAGAAACAAAACAAGAAAAGATAGCTTTGAAATAATAAAGAAAAACGAGATACTAATCCGAGGTTCCTCCAATGCCATTCTGAGTCTTAATTTTTTATGCTACTTGAGAGGAAAAGAAAGGGGGGATAAGCTTACAATGGCATAGTGTGAGACTAATCTTAAATCATTATATATTACCATTCAAATAGTAAAATATTTAATTAATAGCATAATAACGTATTAAGCATAATGTAAGAAACATATAGTAAATCAATGCATATACAGAATATATTTATGATGTAATAGAAATGTAAATTTTCCACCCCTCCATCCTAGCTGCCCTTGAGCATTGCTTAACACACCAAAAACACATCAAAAACTGACCGTCTTGGATTTTTTTCCTGTGACGATGGTTGTTCACTTGTCATCCATGACGATTACTTTTACTACAATGACTTACCATCCTAGTTGCCCAATTTCGATGGCTTTTTACTACAATAACTATCATCTTGGTCATTCTGGTTTAGTGGCTTTTTAACATACCATCTTGACTTATCCAGTTTTGATGACATTACTGCCTCCTTCATGCAATACTAACTTTCAGTGTGGACTTAAATTGCCATTATCTCCTACGAAACTCATCCGTCCCCTGTACCCGATTTCATGTATCTATACAATATACTCATTATATCATACTCATTATCAACGTTTGATATTATGCTTATCAAACACATTTATTATAATATATTAAAATTTAATGGCATGTATTCATGCATTTATCCACATCAATTTCCCATACACATAATTTGTGCAAGTTAAAAATAGTGTTTCATAGCACATACATGTAGGTTCGCATGTAGGGTTACATATGTAATCACCTAGGGGTTCGCACATTAACCACCTAGGGTTCACATGCATTAGCAATTTAGTTTCACATTTATTAACAATTTAGGTTTACATGTATTAACTAAGGCTCGCATGATAACACATATAAGGGCTCACACGTTTACTTAAGGTTCGCATGATACATATAGCTCACATAGTACATAGGATTTGCATAAATATATTAAGGGTTCGCGTAAATAATCTTTTATGGTTTTGCATAAGGGTTTGCAACACAGGTGTTCGCAATACAAGGGTTCACAAGTAAAGGGTTGACACACAGGCTCGCACACAAGGGGTTCACACACAAGTTTGCACACAGGGGTTAGCTCACAAGCTTGTATCAAAGGGTTCACTCATAGGCTCGCACATAGTGGGTTCGCACACAGGCTCACATTAAAGGGTCTCGTGCATAAGTTTACATATGGGGTTTAGTACACAAGCTCGCATCAAAGGGTTCGCTCATATGATTGCAAATAGGGGTTTGCACACAAGGGCTCGTACTTAGGGTCTTGCCTATATGGGTTCGCATGTTTCTACATATGGGGTTTTCAAAATTAACAACTAAGTTCGCATGTGCATTTCTCCTAAAGTTCGTATAAAGGTTAGGCTCGCATGTATATAGTCTCACATGTAATAACATATAAGTAGTTTGCATAGCTAACATAAGTGTTTGCATGGTATAACATATCAGCTTGCATATATAAACATTTAGGTTCATATATGTCAACATATAGGTCCGCATACAACATAGGGTTTGCCACTATAGGGGGTTCTGCATATCATAGGGTTCACCACTACAGGGGGTTTCCCATACCATAGGGTTTGACACTACAAGGGATTTCGTATACCATAGGGTTCACCACTATGAAGGGTTTCACATACCATAGGGTTCACCACTAAGGGGTTTCGCATGTTATCTACTAAGGGTTCCCATGAACATGTTAGGGCTCACCTAGTATCCACTTAAGTGTTCCCATATAATTTTCTTAAGGGTTCGTAAATTTGTTTACAAAAAAAGGCTCGTATGATTAATCTTTATGTACTTTAACCCTAATTTCTCAATGATTCAACATAACTAATCATGCATAATGATTTTAAATTAGATTGCACACCTGATCTGAAGACACAAAAACTTTAATCGAATGAGGAGATTTGGTAATCTACTCGAGAGGAGAGGGACGACTTTGAAAACTTTGAATTCTTCGATTGAAAATTGATTTGACAACAGAAGAGGAAAAGTGTAACACCCCAATCCCGTATCCGTCGCCGGAATAGGTAAAGGGGCATTACCGGACTTGAAACTCATATCAGAACAGTAAAAAACAAATTTTTTTTTTTTGAACATTCCCTTAGATAAGTACTAAAGACAATCAGGGATACAATTTAAACTTCTATAAGTACACATTCAAAAGATTTCATTTTCGCATGGCTTATATACATTAACCAAAATATTCTTCGGCCACTGGTCTATTCTGTACATGCCATAAAATAACCCAAAACATAACAGTACCAAGCAGTGGATAGTGATAGTGTAACAAGTTGCTGACGGTCCCCGAGTCTGTAGCTTCGAAATGAGATCTATAAAACAGAGGAAACAAAGTAAACGGAGTAAGCATTACAATGCTTAGTAAGTTTTAAGCAGTGTCAACAGATAACAATTAAATTATAACATAGTTGTTCGTATTTTTATTTCACTCTTCCTTCGGGCATACCATCCCTTTACCGAATATGCACATCTCATCATATACAATAGGCAGATAAACTTTCACATAAAAGTGAGCTCATGTGACATAGACATATTGTATAATTTCACATAACCTCTCACACTGATCCGATGTCACATAATCATAGGAATAGTCTCATAGATTGCTCACGTATGCATCACATAACTACCTTATGATTTAGTTCAAATCAAGCTCACATATAAACTTGGAGTACATACCTGTTTAACCTTTCGCATTGAATATATTTATAAGCAATTCTTATTGCGAAGTCTTATAGCTTTAACCTCTACTCGGATTATCGGCGAGACCTTTAGCTCAGATGAAATCTCCACACGAAGTCAGCGGGTCTTAACCCAGACATAGTCACCACATATGGTCATCTGGTTTTTAATCCCGGGTTTACATCATAGAGTTTCATACATATTTATTCACATGTTACAACATTCACATCGGCTATCATATTTGTAATTCATTTACCTCATCAAATATCTAATAAAACACACCTTCCGGCGTTTGTCATTTGGCCATAATATATACATATACACATCTCATACATATCTCACATTAGCCATTTGGCCTTACCACATATCCATCTCATACGCATTTCGCATTAGCCATCCGGCTTTACCACATATATACACTTCCACGTTCATCATATTGGCCATTCTGCCTTATCACATATATGCATGTTCACATTTATCACATTAGCCATTCGGCCTTATCAAATATGTGCATGTTCACATTCATCACATTGGCCATTCGGCCTTATCACACATATGCATGTTCACATTTATCACATTGGCCATTCGGCCTTATCACATATGTGCATGTTCACATTCATCACATTGGCCATTCGGCCTTATCACATATATGCATGTTCACATTCGTCACATTGGCCATTCAGCCTTATCACATATGTGCATGTTCACATTCATCACATTGGCCATTCGGCCTTATCACATATGTGCATGTTCACATTCGTCACATTGGCCATTCGGCCTTATCACATATGTGCATGTTCACATTCATCACATTGGCCATTCGGCCTTATCACATATGTGTATGTTCACATTCCTCACATTGGCCATTTGGCCTTATCACATATATGCATGTTCACATTCGTCACATTGGCCATTCGGCCTTATCACATATGTGCATGTCCACATTCGTCACATTGGCCATTCGGCCTTATCACATATATATACATTCACATTCATCACATAAAATCCTAAATCAAAATATAAATTTTCATGTATTCACATCACAATTATCCAAATATACTTCACATACCACATATACTTTCACTTTGTCTTGGCTGAATCTACATCTATCATCTTCCAATGAATAATTCAATTTCAAGCCATACTATCATTTCATATTCGAATACTTATAAACTTACAATTTTACAAATTTTAATATCAAAGATCCATCTAACACTCATATATCATTTTATAACATCACAATTTAGAATTCACGTATGGGTTTAATCAATAGCTTATGAGCAACTAAAACAAGTTTTATCCATGTTTACAACATAACCACAAATTCTCTATGAGCTATTTTTTTGAGCAACAGTCGTTAAATTATTTGTAACTAGGGCTACGAAATTCCAAATTATGTGTCGTTAATTTTCCATGAAAATAGATTCGTATATCCTCTATCCACAAAATTTTCAGAATTTTTGGTTTGGCCAATCAATACCAGATTTTTCTTAAAGTTTCCCCTATTTTACTGCTTGACTACTCTGACTACTCTTCACTAAGAATTTAATTTCTCATTGTACAGAATTCAAAATATCTTTTCGTTTATTTTGTTTGAAACTAGACTCATTAAGGAGTCTAAGCATATAATTTTATCTTATAATCATTTTTTGTACGATTTATAATGATTTTCCAAATACTAAACAGGGGATTCTAGAGCCATTCTGAATCTGTCTCACACAACTTTGAAAATCTCATTATCGAAAACCCCTTTACTTACACGATTTCTTTTATACGAAACTAGACGCATCAAGCTTTAATTACATAATTTATTCAGCCTTTAACTCAACTCCCACAATTTATGGTAATTTTTCCAAAACACGCTACTGCTGTTGTCCCTAGCAGATTTATACAATTTACTCTGTAAAGTTCTCATTCACATATTTAAAACATAATATCATATATAAGTACTTCTTATTATCACATACAAATCATAATTTAAATATCACTTTTCTAATAACCAATCGACTAAGGCTCATAGAAGGAACTTATTCCTTATCATTTTACTATAGGTGATTACACCAATTCATAGTCCCATCTTTACCCGTATTCCATATCATTCTTCATTATAACTAAACTTATATGCTAGAAACTTACCTTAAGAGTTGTCGACGACTATAATTCTACGGCTATTCGCTTAGTTTTGTCTTCCCTTTTTCCGACTTTTGTCCTTGATGCTCTTGAGCTAATGATTAACAAATTTACAAATTAAAAAAAAATTCTACCATGATGATTATAGCCGAATAACATAGACTAAGAAATTAATGTACATATAAAACGTATACATATATAATTAGCTCAACCTTCAATAATTCAATTTGCTAATTAAAACATAGAAATTTATAACCAATTCAAAATTCCTTAACAACGGCCGAATATCAAAAGGGCTATCAAAGGACATCATCAACTAACTAACAAGCTTCAATTGTAATTCAAAACTTAAGTTCACATTCGGCCATTATAAGCAAAACAACCATTCAAAGCTCACTTCAATTATTTAACAAATAAAACTAATGTTTAATGCTATCTCCCAATTTGGTATGAGTTACCGAATGAAATTGAACTCCTAATTCATGCACTAAAATCACATTCGGCACAAGCAAACTTCATTTCAATTATGCCACTCTTAAACTTATCCATAATACCCTAAGTTCATTTAGTAGCTAGGCAACAATTATACAAAAACAACAAGCATTTAACAACAATGTACTTAACCAATTCCTTAAGCATACATTCGGCAATATATATATTAATGACTAAAACACTTAGGCCAATTCTAAAACATCCACAAATCTTCATGCTTACATGCCATAACCATATGGTTCTTATCACACTTGGACCACAAAATGCATAAATTTCACAAATTCTAATTACTATCATAAGCTCAATTTCGGCTAACACTCAATTAAATACTTACAATTTAGCACTAATTTAGCATTTCAACATAGTCGATTGTCATTAAGCAATTAAGCCACAAACATTTAATTTAACCAAGCTCAACTCATCTATAATCAACCCTCAATACACTAAAGCATCAAAAACAACATCAAAGAAATACAAACATCCATGACCGAATGTCATCTTCATAACTTTACAAAAACATTTGCCATGAGCTAGCTTCTATACTTGATGACCACTCCAAATATACAAAGATTTTCAATGAAAGAGCATTAACATACCTTAATCCACTTAAAGGTGACCAAATGCCTTAACTTCAATTTCTTCTTTTCTTTCTTTAGGTACGGCAATGGAGGAAGAAAAAGATGAACCAACTTTGTTTTTATCACCCATTTCTTTTAATATAAGTTCATATTTCATATTATTTATTCATTTAACATTTAATTTATTAACATAAAAGGCATAAAATGCCCATCCTCCACTAACCTTGCCGTCCACTAACTTAAGGAAGGAATATTTAACATGCAAGTCCCCATATTTTAAACCATACAATATTTGGCCACTACAAATTAACCTATCACATTTTCAAGTTTCTCACATAAGTCCTTTTTAATAATTCCACATTCAAATGACAAAATTAAGACACGATACTTTCACACACGAAACTTTACATATAATAAACATAGAAAAGAAAATTTATATAATTTTGTGACTCAATTTTGTGGTCCCGAAACCACTTTCCGACCAGGGTCAAATTAGGGCTATTACAAAAAGAAAGAAGTGTTGGATGTTTTCTCGAAAAACCTTTAGATAAAATTCTAGCATTTGAATAAAATTGACCATTTAGTACACTTGTTTTCCCTAATCGAAATAGGTTTTTAAAATTCATGTAGAATTAGGATTATTTTAAATCAAGGAATAAATTAAAAAATATATGTTTTGGTTGGGATATTTTGCTAATTTGACTCTTTTATGGGTAAAAATGTAAAAAAACAAATATTTTGATTGAATGCACACAAAGAGTTTCAAACTTAAGACCTATAGGTAAGCTAAAATCTTATCACTGAACTAGCAAGCTCATTCTTACTAATTCTTAACAGAAATAATTCCTAAGGCATACTAAATTCTCTTACCCTTTGTTTTAAAAAAATTAAATTCTATTTTTTTATCCCTATTTCTTCTATGCCTATTTTCGGGATGTGACAAAAACCCATAGCATAACATAGAACATGGAAATCTCAAAATGCAACCTACATAAGTCCATACATATATACATGAAAATGTGCAATACTCATTAGTTAAACAAGTTTGCTTAACCTTTCAACATTATCATTAATTTTTTTGCACTATTACTAATTACCCCTTTTAGTTACATATCAAGGTATAAATTCAATCATGATCTACTTTGTGACTTACCTTACACTTATCGATAATCCATTTCTAAAGTCTACCACCTCCTTCACATCCATTTTGGTCCCTAGGGTTTGATCCATTTTGCCTTGCATAATAGGATGTTTACTTTCATTTCAAGTTCATATATGCACACATTCACATTTTCAATCATCATATTAGTTCATTTCGATATAAACAATCAAAATTATTATTATTTATCCCTATTAACCTAATTCAGACTCAGACGGATACACGGGTAAACTACACCACACCAGACAGCTTGTAGGAGCTTAAATTACAACACACCAAGGCACTGAAGTGTAGAGACCGAAGGCATCAAATGCATTATCATAGGCTAATACATCTCTACACCACACCATATTATACTCAAAGATTTGCAAGTAACTATAGATCCCAATACAACTTGTAACAATCTCCACACAAACACATATTGTATACAAGCAAGCATACGACCCTATTTGCATGTCAACTATATCCGACTCAGCATAACTAGTTAATAGGGTATTAATATTCAATTCACAATACATTAACCACCATTCATCATCAATTTTTCATATATATGGAAGGTTTCAAATCAATTTTATACCAATCTTACATTATCAGTTTAATCATATTACTTTCTATTCTATTCTATTTAGTCTCTATTTCGATATTTAGATTCAACCAAATCAATTCAATCAAACATTTCATATAGTCACCATAAAATCATTCTAGCAACTTTTAAATCAATAAACATGCATACAAGACTCAAATATTTCTATCCCGGATTATAAAAGTACAAATCGAGGTTTTCGCAAGTCACTCATTGACAGTTTTTGCTTTTCCATTCCCATTCGACGATTTGATTTTGTCGTTAGCTATGAATAATTATAAACACATCACTTTATCAAATTCCATCTGAATCAATATCAAATACCAACTTTTAAAAATTTTTAAATTATTCAATTTAGTCCCTAAATCTGGGATAAACATAACTTTTAATTTAGGGCTTCAGATTAAAATCCAATTTTACCAAAACTCATTACGGACACTCTGTTTTCTGTTCCTAACAACAATTCATGAAAATTTTGCATATTATTCAACTTGGTATGAAACTAACAATTAAGGTTTACAATTTAGTCCTTTTCATAAACTAAGCTTAATTTCTAACAATTTCACACCAATTTCATTCAATTCTCAACAATGAAAACTTTCAAAAAAATTTAATAGTTTTATAAATTTTTACATAGACTAGCTAAATCAAGCTCTCATGACCTCAAATCTACAAAAAAAAAATCAAAGAAAAATCGCTAGAGATTTACTTGTAATGTTGGCCAAAAGTTAAAACTAGGTTTTCAATGATACTTCAATGGTGGACGGTGCAAGGGGTTGAAGAACATGACTCCTATCAAATTTTCCTACTAATATAACACAAATATATACGTAGTTTATTTATTAATTAAGCTTAATTTATTAAATTAATTATGATTAATTAAGTATAACCCTTTAATTACTTAAACTAATGACATATAATGTCAAATCCCACTAACATCTATAGTAATTTGGTTTATTTTCCATTTTAATCCATTAGATTATTGCTATTTAAGTCCCCAAGCATTATTCTAATTAAAAATTTATAGCAATTAAACTTTTACAATTTAATCCTTAGGCCCTAATAGACCATAATTTCGACTAGATTGGCCATCTAAATTTCAATTATTCTATATAATAACTCCATAATAATCTTTATTTAATAATTACAGGCTTGGTTTACGAAAATAGGATTGATAATACTCTAGAATGACATATTTTTATGTAGTAATCAGACATTTATTTGGAGTATATCCTGCTAATTTGAGCTATTTATGGCTTTTATCTTGTATGATCCTACTAATTTGAGCTATTTGAGCTATGTATTAATTACACATTAATTACACATATTTTTATGTCATTTTATCTGATGTTTTTGTTGTTGCTGCTGCTTTGTGCTTTGTGCTTGTTTCTGCCCATATTTATTTTATTTTTTTTAGAACATTTTGTCTCTTTTCATCCCAAGATTTTTACCAGGACTTGCCCACTATTTGACCTACAACCATGATTCTTGTCTAATGAGTTAGTTATGATTAATAATTATGATTAATAGAGTTAACCCTATCTTGCTTATAGTAAAATCGATTAAGTCTAAGTGCAAAGAGGACACTTAATATAATTGCATGCTAAAATTATGTTCATGACTGTTAGGTGGTTACTGAAACTTATTTTTGACACTTGATTGTTTTTCCTAGTCCTCCTAATTAAAATTCTATTTTATTATAATAAATTTTGATGTCTCTGTGGTTGTGAGTGAAGCTTAAAAACGTGACTGACTGAGTAATCTGGGTAGGGTGTTTGGGATGTCATCCTATTTCGTGTCAAAAGGTTGTATGACGTGTTAGGTAAAACTTCACTAACCGGAATTAAACAATTTTTTTAGGAATGTGTTAGGTTGAGTAACCGGGTGGGCTGCTTGGCTATCATCTCTCTTCTTGTCAAAAGGTTCAATATATTCTTAAGAAAAAAAAAACAAAAGAAATGTATTAATAAAATTGCATTATGGGACTAAAGGTGGAAACAAATAGGGTGTCTTGGTAAGTTTAGTAAATTACTTGATTTTCATGAAATAATTCAAGTCGATTTTGGTTTTTGTGTGTATTAATTGGAATACTTTTTCAGTTTTACTTAAAGCAAGTTAAGGGTTCTATTTATTTTTCATATGCGTTATGCCTACTTCTTATAAAACTTTGGAGTGATTTTTTTTCATAGAAAAATTCTAAATTTGACAGTGGATAGGAACCATACATGAGGGCAAGTATGGGCTAAGTAGGGGGAATTTGATAATACTCTAGAATTAGACATTTTTACGTGTTAATTACACATTTATTTGGAGTATGATTCTACTAATTTGAGCTATTTATGGTTTTTTATCTTGTAGGGACTAAATTGAAGGCAAAAGGAAATTTGGGGGCAAAAAGTGTGAATTTAAAGATAAAATGGGCCAACATGCAAAGTAGGAAGGAAGTGGTGTCAAAAATGCAAAGTGTGGAAGACTTGGGGGCAAAAGTGCAAAGAAGAGATTTTATAAACACAAGATTCTATTTAATTTTTAATTATGTTAGGATAATTGTTAAAGATTATTTTTTAGATTTAATTTTAGCTTTTATCTTTATTTATCTTTAATTATCTTTAATTATCTTTATTTATTTGTATTTATCTTTTAGAGTTTAATTAGGAATAGACTAAGATTCCTCGTACTATAAATAGGGGATGGAGTGACACAAATTTCACTCATCTTTTCTGTAAACACTCTCTACCCCAAAAAGCTTAGCCTTATTTCCTTTTATATTATTCAATAAAAATTTCATTTTCGTTACATTTATTTCTTTTTCCTCAAAAAGCATAAGCCACTAAATTTATCTAGCCAAAAGTTGTCGAAATTCCCCAAAAAGGGTTCATAAGGCTTAGAATCCGCACTTAGCCTTCTCAACGAGTATTCATCGCTTCTTCGCACTATGGGACTGATGCTTTCGTCCATGTCCCATCAAAAGTAATCTTTTCAACTTGTACAAAGGCGACCGCTTTGTATGTTTTGGGAATGTTGCACAGTCGGTTCATTAGCTTACTACATCAGTGGTTGTCGAGCCCAAAAGACAAAATGGTGTGGCATTCGCGATTGAGAAGTGATGATCTAGTGTAAGACGGTCCCACAAAAGTGACGGTTGGCTAGAGTCAGGTTCCTCTAAATCGTAAGTCTAAAAATCTAAGTGGAGCTGATGGTCGTTGGCGCCCTCTTCCACTATATTTGGCTTATTTTGTTCGAGAAGGATCATCTAAAAGTCGAAGATTGAGCCCAAGGAGGATCGAGACAACTGGAGGCTGGAATCTCTCCATAAAAAAACTCTCTTTCCTCAACCCTGTTTATCTCTACAATTTTAATTTTAATTTTCGCAATTTCAATTCAATCAAACTCCTAATTCTATTTTTTTCCCAGGTACGCAGGTTTTCTTGGGCACGACTCTGTTTGGAATCTCGAGGAACAGGAACTTGTGCGAATCCGGTCCCTGAGGATTTGACCCTACTTCTCTTATACTATTGTAACGCCCCAATTTTCGGGAATTCTGTGGTTGTTTGGTAAAATTTAAAATTTTGTCTTCTGTCTACTTGATGAAGGTTTATTTATGATAGGAGGCCTCTAGAAGGCCCAAGCTTAAGCTAAAACCCAATAACTTTGTATGATTTTAATCCATAAGAGGAAAAGGGGGTTCTGGTTAGCAGGGGTCTTAAATATTATTTGGGTAAAATAAGACATAAGGAAGCAAGTGGCAAAGTGGCATGTGGCACCACTGGGAAGGCTATAAAAGTGGCGTGTAGAAGGGTAGGAAGAGCCCAGGTTCGAGCCGCAAGACAATCAAATAAGGTGTTTATTTTTTGTGCACAAAAAGGGGAAGTGATGGAATTCAAGGGGGAATTCTGTTAGGGAGAGTTTAGGATGAAAAGGGGATTGAATAAGGATAAAGATAAGGGAGGAAATCTAGGAGCTGATCAAGGAGCAAGAGGTGGCCAGCCAAGGGACTTTAGCATGGGAATTTCGGCTAGGTATTGTAGTAGTGGGAATTTCGGCATTTGGGTGTGTTGTGCCGATTCTCTGACCATCCTTCCTTCTCATATTTTCTTTATTTTTTTCTCCACCTACCTTCTCCTCTTCTTTCTCCATAGCCGAATTCTTCTACCACTTTACTCTTCACCACTTCCTTATTCTTTTTATTTTTAAGCCTTACAGCCGAATATCACAAAAGCCGAAACCCGAAGGTTCATATTGTCTGTGCCGAATTCTCCTAGCAAACCTATTGATTTCTTTTTCGTCTTTCTTCATCCTGTGATCAACTCTTTCTTTCTCTGAGCCCCAAACCTCTGTCGACAAAACCACTACAAAAACCCTCATCTCTTCTTCACTGTACTAAAAGCCGAAAACCCCATATTTTAGGGGCATAGCCGAATTCTTAAGATCATTAAAAGATCGAATTCTACTAGGATTTGAGGGTTAGATCTACATTGGAATCAAATAAGAGCTTAAGTGAAATCGTTGGCTGAAGAAACTGGTGGTAAGTTTTCGAATCTATTCTTTATTTCGGGATTTAGAAAAGCCAAAATCCCTAAAGGCTTAGAGAGGCTGTCATTGGGCTTTAAGGCTCTAAGGGATTGCGAAAATTGTTTATTATGATGATAGTGCGATTCAGAGGCTGCTGATCAGAGGCTTGGACAAGGGGAAACGACTGAATCTAAACACAATCGCTAGTTTTGGCAAAGGTAGGTTCGCTAGTGCCAAAGTGCTTTGGGCTGAATGTGGTAAGGGGTTAGTTATAGTTCATTTTAGTAGTTAGATAAACGTGTTAGTAATCTATTTGTAGGCAATTCGTGTGTGGATCTCGTCAGCATATCGTCACAAATCAGGTGTGTAACTGACACCCTCTCATAGACTAGATTGGCAAAAGCCGAAATGCCGAAAAGTCGGTATTTTGGGAATTTGCGAGTGTGCGAATGCTCGCAAGATAGTTGGGTTTGTATATTTGGTAATCTAAAGTAACAAACTGCAGTACGCGCGATTTCGTGCATTTTGATAATTTGGGCTTAATGGGCCAAAAAAATCGGGTTCATGGGCCAATGGGCCCAATTCGGTAAGTATGCGCGGTAAGTGTTCTGATGGTACGTAAATGGTTAGGATATGCATGAAAACCCTAAAAGTAGCTAAATTACTATAATACCCTTATGTATGGAAAATTACCATGATACCCCTGGGTGTAAATGACCGATATGCCCCTAGGGTTAATTTTGTCTGAAAAGCATGTTGATTTAAATCTGTATGTTGTATGCCATGAATGAATCTTTGTTCCATGGGGACATGGGTTATATTTTAGAGGAAGCGTCCTGGTGGCTATGCCACAATTATCTGATCTGGTGGCTCTGCCACATATTTCTGTTCTGGTAGCTCTGCCATGATTATCTGTATCTGGTGACTCTGTCACATTATCTGTTCTGGCAGCCATGCTGCATATTCAGAGGCATGTAGCGGTTGGGTGGGTCGAGTAGTCTCCCCACATGGTGAAAGGTTGGTAAAGGGGTGCATGTGGTTGGTTATGGGTTAGGTTTTGCATATACATGAAATATCTGATCTGATCTATTATGGGCCTATGGGCTTAATTCTGTACTCTGTTCTGGGCTAAGGCCGATTTATTCTGTTTCTGTGGGTTGAGCTGATATGGGCTATGGTTGGGTTAATTTTACACACTAAGTTTCCCCAAACTCATCCCCTATTTTCATCCATGCAGGTAATCCCCAACCATAGTGGGCTTGGAGCTGCGAAGGATTCGGAGTGGCCACTCGTTCTGCAATATGGTTTTCTTCTGGTGAATTGGACTTCATTTTTCATTTACTTTGATGATTTGGTTTTTACTATGTAATAAGGCCGCTTTATTATTTTTCTTTAGGTTTTTGATTTATATCTTATTATGATGAACTTAATTTGTAGTAACTATCCAAAATGGGCTAGATCTAGGGTTCGTTTTCAAAAACATAAATTGATTTCAAAGTAACACGATTACAAACAAGGCTTATGCTATGGTAACGTTTTTCAAATTTAAATATGTTTTGTTTTAAAATGAACATAATTACAATGGTAACCTAAAAATATACGCAATGTTAGAGTGTGGCAATGGCAGTGTGCATGTCTAGGATTGGATCCGAAAGAGCTTGGTACTTAAGCAGTCCGATGGACTCACCTCCTCTTTTCCGGATTCCTACCTGGTGAACAGCTTCCATTCACTCTAACCCTTAATGAATTAATCCTTTGAACATCAAGTACGATTTTCTAGACTAAGAATGGAAAAATGTTTTAACGCTTTGATGTGGCACGTCGGATCCAGTCATAACGTCTAGGCCGAGTTTGGGGTGTTACAACTATTCTTTTCATTATTTTATAAGGATATGATATTTTTTGTACTCTCAACGATGCATCAAGGATCTCAAAACCATCTTTTCCAACACCACTAGCAATCAGGTCATTACAAAAACAAATTGAAACACTGAACTTTTACAAGCTTAGTGGTGATCTAATATATTCTAACCATTTCAATACACACATAATTAATCAAAAGCAACAAACAAAGTTCTAATTCATAGCAATTATAATCAGTCCTTTTTTAGCATTTATGTCACACAATTTTCATGCTTATTAGATGGCTAAGTAATGGTATGGGGAAATTTGTTCGAACACACAAGAGTTTATAGTTCTTCCTTTTTCAAATTAGTCTTTAGACCTAAGAATTCCCAATTTCCCATTTTTTTAAAAAAATCATTGGTTTAATTTAGTATCTAATATTTACTAACTCCAAATTTAATTTCTAATATTAAATCCTCTTTACAATAATAATTCTTGGTGAACCTCGCAGTCTTTTATTGAAATTTGGTGAAATTTCTACCAGAAATTTGGAGGCATTACTATTATTCCCTCGTTAAGAAATTTTTTTCTCAAAATTTACTGAAGTAAACAGTTGTGGATGTTGTTGACGCAATACTTCCTTTGGCTTTCATGTAACCTATTTGGTGTTATGGTTCTTCCAAAGTACTGTAACTAAAGGAATTGTTTCCTCCTCAGCTCTTTGACTCTCGAGCTAAAATCTCAACCATTCTTCCTCGTATGATAAATTCAACTATAACTCAACTGACTATGCAAAAATCACATTATATGAATCAGTTCAAGTTGTTTGGAGGGTATTGGCCTATAGTTATTCCCCTTCTTTAATGGGTTTCTGATCTTTAATCTCTTGGCAACATGAAGCTAAAAACTTAATTGCAAATGTAAATATTTCGTAGGGTTTGGATTTGACCGCATGTATTTGCTAGGATTATGAAAATCATGTGATTCTCCTATTTGTTACTAGTAGCGTAGCCAAGAAATTTGGATTGAGGGGTTCAAATTTCAAAATATCAAAACATCTAAAAATAAGTCATACAAATTAATCTATAATATTAATACTCGATAAATCAATGTTATAATATAATTAAATGAAAGATTATTACAAAATTATTAAAATAATAACTAAAAGAAAAGGTACAACAAATAAATTTTAAGAATTCATACCGTTTTAACAGTTGTCTATGACTTTTTTTTGCAAAAAAATAGATTCTTGGAAGCTTTGAGGCATATTCTTGATTAGTAAAGGTGGAGATTTGAATCATAAAATTATGGTTTTATATTCCATCCCATGAGACCTTTACAACGGTATATTATATGCTCAAAATGATTAAGTGATGAATGAGAAATTGATGCTCAAAGTAAGCCAATTGTGAATTGTGTTGAGGAAAATGGAAAGCTTAGTCCTACATTGGTTAGATATCACGTGTGGAATATGTTATATATGTGAATCAACTTGGTGGTTATTGAATGACTAAACTAATATTCTACTTCACGTTCAAGGGGTGCAAATCTAAACCCGCTGGGGTTGGGGGTGCACCCGCATGACATGGGCAACGCAAAATATCTAGACCAGTCAAGCCTTCTGGGCTTGCAGATATTTTAGCCCAATATGCAATCTTATTTTTTTCCTCAGCAGAGCTTATCTGTTTGGAATTAAAAGGAGTTGATGGCTCCTTTAATTCAAACGTTAATTTGGGTTTAATGGCTCATTAATTCATAGACACGTTATTCACTCCATTAGTCAAAAATTTCCAAAATTTTTTCATTTGAATTTTATTTAAAACCAAATAATTTGCAGGAAAAGATACTAATTGAATTTTCCAAAACTTCGATAGATCTCTTCCTTGCATATTTTTCAAACTGTTTTTGGTGATAGACAAAGCCAAGGCTACTCTTCGTTGATCATTGCAACCGTGCTACTATTGTGCTCATCTTGTTGTTGTATCTTGGGAGACAGTCAACCAACATTTCTCTAGCACCAAAGGAGTGGCTGAATCTATCTTAAGGAAACTGTGAAAACAAACCTCAACTACAAGTTCGTTTTTCCTGCCTACCTACGAGTATAATATTTCGATTCAATCTTTATTTCTATTTTTTCCTGATTATATATATGTATATTTATATTGTTCTCGTTCGATCTTGTGATTTAAATAAATATTTTACATTACTGTTTATTTTACTAATATGTTTGCAACAATCTTAAGACGGACCCCTTTAACATTTTCTAATTTGAGACAAACAGGACACTGTTGAGAAAGTGTATTATCTTTGTAAATACAAGAACAACTGAACAATTCTATTTCACGATTTTATTCTTGTCATTTAACAGGATTTGTTTGATTTTTTGTTTCAAACAAAAATCAACTGAGCAATTTCGTTTCAGGATTTTATTCCTGTCGTTTAACAGGATTTGTTTAATTTTTGTTTCAAACAAAATCAATTGAATAATTATGTTTCAAGATTTTATTCCTTTCATTTAGCAGGATTTGTTCGACTTCTGTTGTTAACAGTAATCGTTTGAGAGTAACAATTCAATTACCAAAAATTGGTTATTGATTTTGTTTCAAAATTTTTAAAATTATGTCGTTTAATAAAATCAAAGGGTAGTATAAACTGGAAATTAAATTTTCTGTTATTATTAGTACTAATTTTGGTTCTGTTTTTGAAATCTTAACAGAAAAAATAGAAACTTCCACCAATTCACCCAATTCGCAATCTGGAGTGTTGGTTCCAACTCAAGCTTCGAATCAAAACTCAATGTTGTCGATGCTGTAACCACAACGAGAAGCCTATGAAATTCTCTTAACAAAATGTCAAGACATGACAACAAAAGATGTTGTTTTATTTGACCTTGTTGAACTTGGCCAAATTTTTTAAGGATAACCCTCCTACTATTAAACAAGGTGAGGTAGATGATGTTATCGCTTTCATTGCTATTGAAGCTTGGGAGCATTCTGATTTTCTGTGCCAAAATTAAATCCTAAATGGGTTGACGGATGCATTGTACAAAGTATACAGTGTCAAGAAGATGGCTAAGAAATTATGGACGTCATTGGCCTATAAATACAAAATCGAAGATGTTGGAGCTAAAAAGTTTTTAGTTGCTAAATTCTTGAATTTTATAATGGTTAGTTATAAACTAGTTTTGAATCAAGTGCAGGAACTTCAACTAATCATTTATAGAATTCTTACTGAAGGGATGGCCATTAGTGAATCCTTCTAGGTGGCAACCATTATTGAAAAGCTATACCCTGCTAGGAATGACTTCAAGAACTACCTAAAGCACAAAAGAAAGGAAATGTTAGTGGAAGACCTAATTATCAGACTTCAGATTGAAGAAGACAATAGAGGTACTGGCAAAAATCTCAACAAAACAGCAAATGCCAATAGTGCTAAGGCAAACATTTAAGAAGGGAAAATAAGCTCAGGATAGGTTTAAATTGGGACCAAAAGGTGGTGTTTCCAATAAGCAAAAATTTCAAGGAAAATGCTTCAATTACAACAAGATGGGGCACATGTCATCTTACTGTAGGCTATTAAAAAAAGTCAGAGCTAACGAAGCCAATGTTGTGGAAGAAATTTCAAAAGAAGTGTCTAATATGGACTTATGTGCTGTAATTTCTGAATCCAACATGGTTGACTCAAATCCAAGTGAATGGTGGCTTGATACTGGTGTCACACGTCATATTTACTGTGATAAAGACTCCTTTTCTGAGTTGGTGCCTTATGACAAAGGGGAGAAGCTCTGTATGGGAAATGTCGCGACTTCCAATATCAAAAGGAATGGTACTGTGGTCTTAAAGATGACTTCTGGCAAAAAACTCAAGCTTTAAAATGTGTTGTAAATGCCTAACATATGCAAGAACCTTGTTTCTAGGACACTCCTCAGTGTACACGGCTTTAGGATGGTGTTTGAATCCCAAAAGCTAATTTTGTCTAAATGGGGAATGTTTTTGGGAAGGGGATATGTATTAAATGACATGTGGAAACTTAATGCAATCTCTGTAAAGTAAATTCAATGAATAAGAATTTCACTTCTTCTTCTGTTTTTATGCTTAAGTCATTTAATTTATGGCATGGTAGGCTCAGACATGTTAATTATGATATTTTATGTAGATTAATTAATTTAGACATGGTAGGCTCAGACATGTTAATTATGATATTTTATGTAGATTAATTAATTTAGAGCATATTCCTTCATTTCACTTTAATTATAATTACAAATGTGAAACTTGTGTTGAGGCAAAATTAACAAGGTCTTCATTTCAAACTGTTGAAAGAAGTACAAAACGACTTGATCTAATACATAGCGATGTTTGTGACTTAAAGTTTGTTCAAACCAGAGGAGGTAATAAATATTTTATTACTTTTATTGATGATAGCACAAAATATTGCTATATCTATTTGCTTAAGAGCAAATACAAAGCTATAGAGAAATTTATTCTTTATAAACAAGAAGTTGAACCTAACTTACTAAAAAGATTAAGATGATGAGAAGTGATCATAGTGGTGAATATGTTGAACCATTTCGTGAATACCGAAACAACATGGTATTATTCATGAAGTGACACCACCATACTCTCATCAATCAAATGGAATAGCCGAGCGAAAAAATCAGACTCTAAAGGAAATGATGAATACATTGCTGGGAAGCTCTAGGTTATCATAGAACATGTGGGGGAAACTATTCTATTAGCTAATTACCTTTTAAATAAGGTTCCCTGACACCATATGAGTTATAGAAAGGTAGAAAACATTTCTACAACCACTTGAAAGTGTGGGGGAGTCTTGCGAAGGTAATGGCTCCGTTACCAAAACAAATGAAAATAGGTCATAGGTCCTAAAATGGTGGATTGTATTTTCATTGGCTATGCAGAACATAGCAATGCATATTATTTTTTGTGTACGAATCAAAGAATCCTGACATTCATAAGAATACTATATTGGAATCAAAGAATGTCTCGTTCTTTGAAAATATCTTCCCTTGTAAAACTAAGGAAGTAGATTCAAGTTCAACAAAACAAACTTCAGAGACTATAGATGAAAATAGTCAAGACATTCCACTAGAGGTTGAAACTGAGATGAGCCAAGAAGGATTAAATAAGCAAGGGCGGAAATATCTTTTAGGTCAGATTTTTTAACCTTTATGCTAGAGATCGAACATCAAATGTATAATGTTGATATACAGTCATCCAAAATCACTTTATGGAAAGATGCTATTAAAAGTGAACTTGACTCCATCATACAAAATCATACGTGGCAACTAGTGGATCTTCCTTCACGAATTAAACCATTAAATTTTAAGTGGATTTTCAAATGAAAAATAAAAGCAGATGGAACAATTAATAAGTACAAGGCCAGATTGGTTGTAAAAGGTTATAGACAAAAGGAATGCCTTCACTACTTTGATACTTTTTCTCCAGTATCCAGGATAACTTCTATAAGGATGATACTTGCAATTGCCTAGAATCTAGAAGTACATCAAATGGATGTTAAAACAACTTTCCTAAATAGAAATCTTGATGAAAAGATTTACATAGTACAACCTGAGGGTCATGTAGTTCCAGGACAAGAAAGCAAGCACTAAAGAAACGGCATGAGAAGTTCGATAATGTCATGATGACAAATGGCTTTAAGATTTATGAGTGTGAAAAATGTGTGTATGTCAAAACTACCAATATTGGATATATAATCCTATGCTTATATGTTGATGACATACTTATTGTTGGAAGTAACAATGAAATGGTAAAACGTACCAAAGACGTGTTAAATTCAAGATTTGACATGAAAGATATAAGGCTAGCTAATGTGATTTTGGGCATCCAAATCAAGAGGTCATCTAAAGGTCTCATATTGACTCAGTCACACTATGTGAACAAGATCTTGGGAAATTTAGCAAGGATGATTCTAGTATAGCTAGAACTCCAATAGATACGAGCCAACATTTGTCCAAAAACAAAAGTGAAAGTGTTGACCAAGTGGAATATGCAAGGGTCATAGGTAGTCTAATGTACCTTATGAGTTGTACTAGACTAGATATTGCTTTCACTATGATAAGTTTAAGCAAATTCACAAACAATCCAAGGGAAAACCACTGGAAAAAATCATAAGGGTACTAAGATATCTCAGATACACTCGGGACTACAAACTGCACTATTCTAAAGAACCTACTGTTTTAGAAGGATTCTCTGATGCTAGTTGGATATCTGATATTCAAGATACCAAATGCACATATGAATATGTTTTTACATTAGGAGGAGGAGTTTTGTCATGGAAATTCTCAAGATAAACAATTATAACTAGGTCTACAATAGAATCTGAGTTTGTAGCTCTAGAAAAATCTAGAGAAGAGGTTGAACGGCTTCGAAACTTCTTAGAGGATATACCTGACTGGCCAAAACATGTGCCTACAATATGCATATATTATGATAACCAAGCAAAAATTAGTAGAGCATAGAACGTAATGTATAATGGTAAGTCGAGCTATGCGTCATTGACACAATATCGTTAGACAACTAATCTCAAATAGAGTTATGTTTATTGATTTTGTAAAATCAAAAGATAAAATTGCAGATCCACTAGCTAAAGGCTTAAATTAAGATCAAGTTGATAAAACATTGAAAGGGATATGACTAAATCCCATGACAATGAAAGGCGTTATGTGAAGGAAAATCCAACCTAATTGACTAGAGATCCCAATATCTAGGTTCAAAGGGACAACCTACTTGCATAGACCTTATGAGGCCACTATGGGGGTTCGTATCCCAAGTTCATTCCTATGATATAAACAGTCATTAAAAGTGGGATAGGTTAAGCAATGCTTTTAATGACTGTTGTGTGTTTCGGTGAGCCAAGCAACATAAGTCACCTATGTGAGAGTGAAGTGGGGCCGTTTTGAAGAGACCACTGGGCCATAGTTCTCTCAAATTCTTGTAGAACCAGGAGACGTTCACGGCCATATGAACATATCCATGAGAACTAAAACCTTGAAAGAGAGGCAGTTTTGTGAGGTATATCATCATTTACACAAATGGCAGAACAGTTCAAGGACATCACGTCTACTGGTCAGCTAGTAAAATAAATATACTTTCACAAGGGAATATTCAAGGGTTGATGCCTACCTATCCTATGCAATTATCAATCGTAGATTCTATCACCACATCAAGTCAATGTTTTTCGTTAAAACTATCAATTTTCATTCATGTGGGGGATTGTTGGAAAAAATAGATTCTTGGAAAAAAATAGATTCCTGGAAGCTTTGAGGCATATTCATGATTAGTAAAGGTGACGATTTGAATCATAAAATTATGGTTTTATATTCTATCCCATGAGACCTTTACAACAGTATATCATATACTCAAAATGATTAAATGATGAATGAGAAATTAATGCTCAAAGTAAGCCAGTTGTGAATTATGTTAAGCAAAATGGAAAATTTAGTCCCACATTGGTTAGATATCAAATGTGGAATATATTTTATATATGTGAACCAACTTGGTGGTTATTGAATGATTAAACTAATACTCTCCCTCGCGCACAGGGGGTGCAAATTAAAACCCACCGGGGTTGGGGGCACACTCGCATGATGTGGGCAACGTGAAATATCTGGACCAATCAAGCCTTCTGGGCCTGTGGATATTTTAGCCCATTACGTAATCTTATGTTTTTTCCTCAACAAATGTAACAGCTCAATTTCGATAAGGTCAGAGCAGTGGTTTCGGGACCACAAATCTGAGTTAAAATAAAAATTATTTTATGTTATTTTATGGTTGGTACCATGAGAGGAAGGTCACATGCAAATTTTGATACGAAAATTTAGAAACGGCAAGGGACTAAATTGGAAATCACAAAAATTAAAAGATGATAATTAAATAAAAAGAAATATTCATCTAATTTCATATCATCTTCCCCAAAATTTCGATGGAAACCCTAGGAGAGAGGAAGACAACTTACCAAGCATGAAAAGGTATGAAATTAACTCTCGTTTTTAATGATTTTTATATTTTTTTTAAATCGGGATAGTCTAGTCTCTCTATTTATGGGATTAATTTGAAAAGTTATCAAGGTATGAAAGTTGGTTCATGGATGAATATACCAAAAATTAGAAATTTATGGTAAAATAAAAGTTTTTTCATAGATAAACAACTTTTACAAAGCAATTTTTGATGAAAACTTAATTTAGGGGCTAAAATGAAAAATAGTAAAAACCCATAGAAAATTCTAAAATTTGTGAAAAATGTGTGCTGTAAATGTTGTTTATAAATTTCGGCTAAGCTTAGAAAGAGGGTTAAATCTCATGAATTTTATTTTCCGAGCCTAGGGACGAAATCAGAATTTTTTATAAGGATAGGGGTGAAATGGTAATTTGACCTAGGATGCAATAGAATGCAAATGTATATGAAATGTGATATATTAATAGTCAAATTTATCCATATTGATCCGAAAATACCAACTACGAAAGTAGATCGAGGAAAGCAAAATGTTTCAAATTAGTTGAAATTCAAAAACAAACCATTTTCCAGGTAAGTTCTTGTAACTTAGCCATGTTTCGGTTGAGCATTGAAATTTGATGGATTAAGGTGATATGCTTGAACGGGAATAATATTCCACATGTTGTAAAAAGGATTTAGCCCGAACGGGTAATCTTGATATAAGATGCTCGAGCCTATGCTATAGATTGGATTTAGCCCTGACGAGCAATCCAAATTAAGCTCTTTAGAGCATATGCCCTAAAAAGGATTTAGCCTGGACTAGTAATCCTATAGCATAACGTGTGGCTCAAGAGTGTGCTAGTTAAGTTTGTTCCCAAAGGGGTATTATTGAGTATAGTAACCGGAAGTTCATTGGCATTTTAATAGTTCAACGGAAAAAGGAATCTTGAATCAAGGAAAGGTGAAAATTTTATGGTACTTGTACTGTGATGAGCTCATCTATGTTTACTTGATATTCATATGAGACTATGTGACTAACTTGTTCGAATAAGTGTTGTGTTTAGGTAACTTACCCAAAATTGATGGAATACATATTTATGTGTGCTTGTGTTAATAAATAAGACCGGTAAGTTTATTGTCCGTTATACGAACTTACTAAGCATAAAATGTTTACTCCGTTTAATTTTCCCTGTCTTATAGTGCTCAAAGTTCGCGAAGGTTGGAAGTCGGTCGGAGCAGTCATCACACTATCCACTATCTCATTTTCGTATAAATAGAAATCTCATTTTGGTATAATGGCATGTATAAGCTTAATTAGCCAATTATGGCTTGATGATGATGTTTGTAATCTAGCTATTGGAATGGCTAGTAATGGTTGTTTGATATACTTGTAATGTCATGCTATGCTAGCTTTATATATATATATTAATTAAGTGGTTGTTTTTAGTAAGTCCAATATATGGACTAAACCAAGGTAAAATTTTGAACATGTATGCATGTAGTGGTATGCCTTGTAAACGATGAAATTTGCTTAAGATGGATGCTTGAAGTGGTTGGATTGTATTGGGTATGTCTTAGTGCAGGAACATGGTAAATTTGTGTGAAAATAAGGCTAGGAAATAGCTTATTTTTGTCCACACGGGTAGGCACACGGTCGTGTGTCTTGACCGTGTGTGACACACGGCCTATCCCATGGGCATGTGGTCTGGCCGTGTGTCCCCTGCATCTTAAAAATGAGAAACATAATGCTCAGAATTGGGCACACGAGAAGAGACACAGGCATGTGTCTCAGCCGTGTGGTTGACACGGCCTTGAACACGAGCGTGTTACACGGCTGTGTGAAAACTGCACCTAAATTTTGAAAATAAAAATTCACCACACGGCCTAACACACGGGCATGTGACTTCAATTTCTTCATGCTTTAAATGTCAGAGAGTTACATGGGTTAGGGACACGGGCGTGTGAGCCCTGCACCTAGGAAAAATATTGGAATTTCGCAAAAAATTCCCTGAGTTCCCGATTTGATTCCAACACTCATTTTGGGCCTCGAGGGTCCATATATGGGACGATATGTATGATCTCGAATAATGAATAGTAATTGACGTAAATTAATTGAAAAATGTTTTGCATGTTCCAGTAATACTCCGAAACCCTGTTTCGACGACGGATACAGGTTAAAGGTGTTACAACAAAGCTTATCTTTTGCAATTAAAAGGAGTTGATGGCTCCTTTAATTCAAACGTTAATTTAGGTTTAATGGCTTATTAATTCAAGGACACGTTATTGGCTCCGTTAGTCAAAATTTTCCACAATTTCTTCATTTTGAATTTTATTTAAAACCAAATAATTTGCAGGAAAAGATACAAATTGAATTTTCTAAAATTTCGAGAGATCTTTTACTTGTATATTTTTCAAATTGTTTTCAGTGATAGACGAAGGCAATGCTATTGTTTGTTGATCACTACAGTCATGCTACTGTCGTGCTCATTTTGTTGTTGTATCCTGAGAGACAATTGACCAACGTTTCTCCAGCATCAAAGGAGCGGCCAAATCTGTGTTAAGGAAACTGTGAAAACAAGCCTCAACTACCAATCCGTTTTTCCTACCTACCTACTAGTATAATATTTCGATTCAGTCTTTATTTCTGTTTTTCCTGATTATATATATGTGTATATTTATATTATTCTCGTTTGATCTTGTGATTTAAATAAATATTTTACATTACTGTTTATTTTACTAATGTGTTTGCAACATTTTTCTCATGTGTTGAAACTATTAAATTTTATCCTTGTCAATGCCTTTAAGATGTTAAATAAATAATTTTAAAAAAATTAAGATTTACAATTATCGAATAATAAAATGATATGTGGTACTTAATTTTCACTAATATACCAAATAATTTTATAATATAAACTCAATATTTATAAAATTCTATGCTAAAAGTTCAATATGTAATTATTTTCATTTATCAAATAACAACTTAGAAAATAGAATTGCTATGAAAAATTATACAAAATACAAAATTTTCTTTCACAAAAATAAAAACTTTTTAAGTACTCTTTGGTGTCATGGAAATGCAATTCAAATAGAAGATGAACATAAATACAAGATTCACACTAGAAACAATAATTTTTAAACTAAAAAAAGAATTTATAATCAATAATTCAAGAAAGTCAAGATTAAAAATGTGATCTATCCTAATTTCTTCAAAGATTTGTATTAAACAACTTCTAAAAATTATTACTTAATCAAGATGTTAGGCAGGAGCAAAGACAAGAAATTTAGATTGTGGGGTTAACTTTTTTTAAATTAAAATGTTTACAAAATTTATATAAATTTATATATAATATTTTTTTCTTGTTGTTGTTCCTCCACTTTACTAGATTTTCTTTTAAAATACTTTTCCATTCCTATTAAACATTTAGAACAAATAAATTTAAGCCTTAAACACATAAATGTGTTTGTGAAGTCAATATACAACTAGTAATTTTCTTTTACAAAAATAAAAATCACTTAAATGCTTATTGTTGTCATGAGAATGCAATATATCAAAATTTCAAACACAAGATTCACAATAATCACACTAGTAACAACAATTTCTAGATAAAAATATTAAATTTCTAATCAATATTCAAGAATTTCAAGATTATAAATACAATCAATCCTAATTTCTTCAAGGATTTGTATTAATCAACCTTTATAAATTATTAGTCAATCACTATGTTAGGAATCTCATACAAAATCAATATCCCAAGACCATTTAATAAATAAAAAAACTAAATAGTGCATAAAAATACTAATCGATCACAAAAAAAAAATTACAATCCTAATTTTCTGGTGATTAATCAATGAAGCTTGAAAAGAAATATAGAGTTCTTATCAAATTAGAGAGACCTACTTGAAATTATCATAAGATTGAACATCTATCTTGTAAAAAATTCTAGAGAGTGTATAAGAAATTAAGATAAATTTGAAAACAAAAAGTGATGAGGGTTGAAAGAATATAAAAGGTTTTCGAGTTTAATTGTGTGAAAAGAGATTCATTTATTTTTATATAAAATAATAATTTATATAAAAATTATTTCTGACAAAAATTGAGAGCCGTTTTCACGAAATCATTTTTTCATGAAATTATTTTCAAATATTTTTAGGGTTAATGCATCAATTATATAATTAAAAAAATTATTAAGTAATTTTTTTTAAAGTTTCTTTTATGTGGGACCAATACATGCCTTCATCACTAATGTTAGGAATCTCAAATAAAATTAATATCTCAAATTATCTAAACAATAAAAATTGAATATTACATACAAATATTAATTTACTATAAGAAAAATCACAATCCTAATTTCTAAGAGATTAATTAATAAATCTTGAAAAGAAAAAGAGTAGTTGTTACTATATTAGAGACTCAAAAGTATTGAAAACTAGATCACATGTATTGTAAAAATTCTATAGGGAATTGTATGAGAAATTAAGAGAAATTTGAGAGAAAAGTGATAAATGTTGGAAAGAAAAACTTAGGGATTTTAAAGTTTTAGTGAAGGAAGAGATGAATTTATTTTTATATAAATTAATTTTTTTTAAAAAATTAATTATTTTCAAAATATATTTTGGGATCATTTTTCTATTTGGAGATAAATTTACCAATTCTTTCAATTAATTTTTTTTATAAAGTAAAATTTTGTAAGGGAATTTGACTCTACAATAGTCACTGTAGGGATAAAAATAAAAAGAATTATATAGATACAAATTGAATAAAAAAAAGTTTATCATATAGGAAGTTAAGTTATGTTTGATAAATTGAAAAATTAAGGATTGAAAAATAAATATTTAAAAAAATTAAGGGTTGAATTTAAGTTATAAAATCTATTTGGTGTATTACTTAAAATTAAATATTGATTATAATTAGATTATTTGATAAAATAATAAAATCTTAAACGAAATAGAATAAAATAAAATAAAAACATTTGAATTTATTCTCTATTAAGTGATAAGTAGATCACCTACTAATCATTTTTCACATTTTTTTATAAAAATTTCTATTTAATAAATTTTATTGTGAATTATCAAACGAATTTTAAAAAATTAAATTATTGAAAATATTATTTTTTTAATTGATAAAGTTAAATAAATAAAGAGATGAAAGATTACTCTTTTTTATTTATTTATTTTACAACCTAGCTATATTCCTTTTTGTTAAAAGAAAATAAACTATTTTTAGGAAGCTAATTAGGCCAATATTAAATTTTCTTATTTATTTAAGAAATAGTGGGTAAATCTAGCTGCCAAGATTCTGAAGAATAAAGAAATAAGAGAGTATATCATTGCTTATCTTATAAGCTTAATCAATTAACAAATACTAATGTTTAAACAACTTTTTATGTGGATAAGTAATTAATCAAATACCTTATTATTATTATTATTATTATTATTATTATTATTATTATAACCCCCCAAATTTTTTTGTTTTTGATTTGTTGATTTTTTTTATAAGTAATTTGATATGGTTTAGTGGATAAGTCTTGTGAGAAGAGTGTGAGAGGTTTAGGGTTTGAGGCCTTGTGTGTTTACGTGGGTATTATTTTTTTAATGTTATTCTGTCAAGAGGAATTAGATCGGATTTGAAGTTGTTTTAAATAAATTTGTTAGTTAAGGATTAGATTTGGATGGTTTTATTTTGATTTAATTAATTAATTTTGATAAATTAATTAATTAGTTTATCTCAAAAAGTCGCCCCATTTTGTCAGGGTTTTTTTTCCCTCTCCCTGCTATGACGATTTGTTTCATTTTTTTTTGTTACAGTTCTTTTTTAATTTTGTTTCTCCAATAGGCCTTTCACGTTTGTTATTGTTTCTTTCCTTTCTTTTGTGCATTCAATCCTAGTGTTCCATCTTTTAATTTTGCAAGTATTCACAATCTGTTCAGGGTTCTTCTTATTTGGTTTTCAATCTGTGAAGGTAAGGTTCCATTGGTCTTTTTTGTTCTTATACTGAAATTCTTCGTTAGGTGTTGGGGATTATTGGGATTTCAAGTGTAACACCCCATTACCCGTGTCCAACATCGGGATGGATACGGGGCATTAAAGCGTAAACGTACACACAGAATCGAGCCATAAAATTTCTTTGAATACAAAGTTGTACATACACATGCAACTAGTCTCTATTACGGGCCTACAAGACCCAAAACATACATCGGGGGTGGTTCGAGACTAAACCGTGAACTTTAGAAAAATTTTCATAAAATAGGGTCACACTCCCGTGTGCCTTTGATACGCCCGTGTCTCCAGGCCGTGTAAGTCTCTATTTATGACGTCAGCATCAATTTAAGATCACACGGCCAAGTCACACGCCCGTGTGCTAAGCCATGTGGCGAATTAAATTTTTGCATTTAAGGTGCAAACTTCACACGGCCTGGGCACACGCTTATGTCCTAAGGCCGTGTCCCCCACACGACTGAGACACACAGCCGTGTCTCTGCCCGTGTGTTTACTACCATGCATACTGACTTGTAAAACTAGGGTGCAGGGGGCACACAATCCGACCACAAGCCCATGGGGCTGACCGTGTGTCACACACAACCTAAATACATACCGTGCGTCTACCCATGTGGACAACTTTGAGGTTATTTTCCAAGCCCTCTTGTCACCTTCAACAACCCATACACACACTCATATGTCAATCATGATTATCATGGCATAAATGGGCTACTTAGACTTCCATAGCTTTAACTTATGAATGATAAATTTATGTCAAGTATACATAATTGGGACTCCATGACTTGTTAGGTTCATTCAATCCATTTCTTTACCTTTATTCATTTATGACCATGCCAATTGACATCCATGCCAACTGACATCCTTTATCCATCAAGCATAAATTCCACATTCTATCATCCATTGTTAACAACCAATTTGGCACACACCACAAGAATAATAACACATTTCATGCATGTATCAATATTTAGGGATTTCAACCCAATAATCAATATGAGCCATATTTCACGGCCATATACAAAATGAAATAATATACCAACATGGGCCATCACTTTGGTTAACAAATATGACACATATAACAAAATACTAAGTCCCCCATACTCAAATGTATCAAGTCAAATATACCACAAAAGATTCGTTAATAGTGTGACTTAAGCTCCGACGTCCACGATCCCCGAGCAGGCTTGACAATGCTAAAAGAAAAAGGAAAAGAGAGAGGGGTAAGCATAAAGCTTAGTAAGTTGTATGTAAATAATAAACAACATAAGTTATGAAATTCATGGATTAAACATGCTATCAGTTACCACCACATTGTCATGCTACACATAATGAACATAATAAGGATTGACAATCAATGTCCTTGAACATCCTACTTTTCTTACTCTTCCATACTCATGCTAAATTTTTCATCATGAATCGATTTCAATACTCATAAGATTTACGTACATACCTGTACCATACATTCTTACTCATGATACTCCACTCTTTAACCAAAATCTTGAATGGCCCGTTGAACCACCCGGAATACTGAATGACGTTCGGAATCGTCATGCACCAAATAGCTAAATTGAGCTACGAGGATTTCAAAAATATAAAAAGCATTAAAAATGGGGCTAGGATACACTTACTTTTAAGCTTGAAGATGAAAGAAACCTTAGCTATGGCTTCTTGTGATATTCGACGAAGGAGGATGAAGATGAACACAATTTTTTACTATTTTTCCCTTTTTAATTCTTTTATTAACCAATGGACCAAAATGCCCTTCCATTAAACCTTGATATTTTATCCCTCCTATGTCCATTTTTGCCCATAATAACATATAATGGTCTAATTGCCAAATAAGGACTTTAAAATTTCAAATCTCATCACATTTAAGCCCCTTAATAACTAAAACACATGTTTTTCACTTTTTGCAATTTAGTCCTAATAACTCAATTAAACATCTTATCGGTAAAATTTCTCATCGATATTTTTACACAGTTATTTAATCACACAGTAGACCTTAAAACTTTATCGATATGAGTACTTCTACCTCAAATTTGTGGTCTCGAAACTATTATTCCATTTAGAGCTTAATTTGGGATGTTATATTGAGATTGTAGTGAAAATTTGTATTGTGTGTTATCTAATTAAATTAAATCATTTTACGAGAAGATTGTGAGATGATTAGCATTCCTCCAACAACTTAAGTCACATGGTTGTTGTTCGTTCATTGGTAAGGATTCGAATATGTTTTGGGGGTCGATTTTGGGCACTGTGTTCAATAGTTATTTGATTTAAATTCATGAATCATCGCTAATTTAGTCAATTGAATCATGTTTTTAGGTTCTGAGAGTCTCGTTTGCTTTGGTATCGAAATCAAACTAGGTGTGTAATGAAAAACACGAAAAATAACAAACGGTGAAAACTGAAAAATTGAAAGTCGACGTCACACGGCCGTGCGGTCGGCCGTGTGCTAGACCGTGTGAGACACATGGTCTAGGTTATTTGGGCGTGTGTCTGGGCTATTTAGACTGTGTGGGTCACACCGGTGTGTGTGAGGTCGTGTGCCAAGCCATATTGGCCCAAAATTCTGATTTTGTTTCCCCAGGGTTGTAAACATCGTTTGGATCGAATGTAGGCCTTTTGTAAGGTCTGTATGCTATTAAATAAGCTCTGAAACATGAATTCTAATCATCTGTTAGTGTAAAATTGGATATAAATATGTATGTTGAAGTGATATGAGTTAAGTAAAACATGTAATATGTCATGTTTAGCCTGAAAAATGTTATATATGTTATGTATCTATCATGGTAAGCATGTACATCATAAACATATCTGATATCTGTTAGTATTACATCTACATCTGGGTTGGGATTTGATATATGGAAGAAGTGTGGACAATACTAAACTTGCCGTATTTGGTGGCTCAGCCACATATATATGTTTTCGTAAACAGCGATAAACTGTCTAATACAGCTCTACTGTAAATATTCTAAAAAGTGTCAAACCGACACTAAGCAATGTGTAAGTCTGGATGGGTATAATACCCTATATGGTGTGTCGAAATGGTCGGAAATTGTGTGTAGCAGATAGGGGTAGGATTATTTGTTTCTGCATTTGTTATGTTCTGGTAAGTTTTGTTTCTGATCTATATACCTATAAATACATTTGTTTGATTTATGTACTATATGTTGCACACTGAGCTTCAAAAACTCACTTTCTATTTGTCTGTCACTTTCTATTTGTTTGTCACTTTCAGTTAACCCTCAGACTTAAGTGGGTCAGTGCAACGAGAGTTCGGTCATAACAATATTTTGTAAATTTAATTTATTTAAATTTGGGTTTTGAGAGTTTTGTAAATTTTAGACTATTTGAACTGTGTTGATTTTGGACTTTAATTTCAATTTCCGCATGATCCATTTAAACGTTTTATCGACAATGTTCATTTTTCTGCAAAACAACGGATTTCAAAATAACAAACTGGTTTTTTGTTTCTATAATTTAACTTTCTATGAACTTCCGCTGCAAAGCTATACATTTTTGGAAAATGTAAACAAACAACGTTTCACAAAAAGGGAAATAAGGATGTGTTTTCAAATAAACCGAATTTTTGTGTAACAAAAGCTAATAACGCCTTTTCAAAATCAATGAATTTTGAGTTTTAGAATAAACTTGCAGTAATATCTTCAGATTTGGCCATAACTTCTAGGTCGAGTTTGGGGTGTTACAATTATTATTTAGTTTACAGTCTTAACTTAGTTTTGTTTGGGCTAGAATGATATTCAGTTAAATTCCTCCTACTGATGTCGACTCCAAGACTTAAATTTGTTGTGAGAAGAGATTAATTTCCAATTCTTCCAACCACTTATTGGTCCAAATACCATTTTTAAAAAGAGGGGGGAGTCAAGTAGCCCACCTACTAGTCAAGGAAGGATTTCAGCAAAAATGGGATGTCTGGTGGATTGAAGAAGCTCCAATGGTGGTTCATGAGGTTGCAAAGACAGAGAGGTAGAACATCCATCATCCCAGTTGAGTGTCACGAAACAATGTCTTGAGGAGCTAGAAGGTCTTATTCATTCTCTAACAGAGGAGTGATTATCTCAGATTTGATTTGGTTCATCGTTTTAATTTGCGATATGAGATTTCTTACTGGTGTGGAGAGGTTCATAGGGCAGAGAAAAGGAAAAGATCTGGTTATCTTTAATTTTTTTTTCAATTTGCTCAAGAACGTTTATTATCTTTGCTTTATGAATGTTACTTTTCTCTTTCTTTACTAATAAGAGCATGTCAGTTTGCATTAAAAATTACAATTTTTAATAAGCTACAAGCTTATTATCTTTCTTTAAAATACTCATATATATATTTGGCATAATATAAATTTAGTCTTTAATATTTATTTCCTTTATCAAACCATTATTATTAGCTAAATTTAGCTATTAACCTTTTAAGAAGAAACAAATAGCTTTTTTTAACGAAAGTGTTGGCTGAAACATTTTTTAATAATGTTGGTGTGGCAACACCCGTGGAAATCTACATGTACTTTATACTTGTAACCTCCCCAACCCGGCCTAAATGTTAGACTCGAAGTCGGAAGATTATATTAGCCACCGAAATAGCCCAATAAGCTAACGAAGTTTATAAATTGTCATTTTAAAAGCATTTGTTTGTTTTAGAAGAAAACTTAGTTAATTATCAATTTATTTATTACTCAAAATTTTAATTGTATCTTAGCAGTGGAAAAGTTATATTTATTTATGTTTTTAATAAAAATCGGGGTTTATACATAACTAATTAATATTCATTATCTGATATTCTAAACTCAAATTAAATGTTATGCAAGCCATAAAAAAACTCAAATCTTATGTCTCATGTCACAATTTAAAATAAGATATACAGTCTCTGAATAATTAAAAGACCAAATAATAATTCTAAATTTTATTATTAACAAAAATCGAGCTGAGACCTTCCAGATGTCGTGTCGACGTCCTAACTAGTGGGTTATCTGTAATGATGAAAATTAAAGGAAGGTTGAGCTATAAAGCTCAGTGTGAGTTCCATCACAAAAAAATCACTGCAAAGTAGTAAACCAAGCATATAATAATAGTGTTCAGTACAGTAACAATCATATAGCATAGCAGAAATTGACAGTTCATTCAAGCATGCTTATGAGTGGCGATGTAATAAAATTTTAGTTTAATAGTAAAGAAAGGTCCTACCCCACCACTACACTCCATAGTAAGAGTTCCCTAGAACTTATATCCCAGACACTCTAGTTTGTGGATGAACCACAAGTGTTACAGGTTAATACGCTGCCAATAGTTGTGAATATTGCAAGTAAAAGTTGTGGATAAACCACTAGTGTTTGTAGGTTAATATGTTGTCAGTTGGTTGTGAATGCACACAGGTTTGCAGATAAAAGTTGCCAGTAAGTTTGTAGATAAACCATTAGTGTTTGTAGATAACTGTGAGTACTTCCTCCATTCAAAACACCCTACCTCATGCAATGAAAATGACATGTTATTAACAGTATAGTACAAAAATAGTAGACATGCTCAGCATATAATCAGATTAACAGTAGCAATGGACATGTATGTCATGTTTTCGATTTATCAGTAATAGTAGGCATGTTGTTCATACAATCTGTAATATAATGATTCGAGCATCAGTAATAATTTATCAATAATCTAATCACAGAAGGCATGTACTAATTACATATCATGCATATATAGTAATAATTTAGTCAATCAAATCATGGATTCCAGCTTTATTCATAATATCAGGGACTCAATTGGAAGAGATAAAATTCTAAAAACAATTCGAGGATCAAGCAGGAACTAACTTGATCAGTTTAAAAAATCCTAGGCAAAACTGTAAAATAGAGGGGCACGACTGTGTGGCCAGGCCATGTAATAAACTGTGGTCGTGTGGAACATGCAAACTTAAGATACAGAGGAGACACGATTGTGTGGCAAGCCGAGTGGAGGGTTCTTGGTCATGTGAGATTCGAACTAGCCTAGGATTTTAGAGGCACATGGTCTGAAATTACAAAGAAAAGGAATAAGAGAGGAGTGGATTGAACCTAGGATCTCTGATTGCACTAACAGCTTAACTATCAAGCCTGAATTATTTCTTGGATAATTATTTCAATTAACCCTATATTTTGGGGCGTGACAATACTAACATGATACTATTTATCTTATATGTCACATCAGCAAATAATTTAAAAGTTATTAAAAAATTCAAAATTCAAAATATAAAAAGTTCATAAAAATTTTAAAAAAATAGCATAAAATACATGTAAATTGCCATGTAAATTGTCATGTTTAAAAAATTAATTTTTTAACTAGTATTTCCATTAAAAAATAACAGTTAAACTCGTTTGAAAAGTTGAGCTAAAATTAACTTAAAAATAAAAAAAATATCAATTTGACAAAGAATATAATTATTTATGTAAATACTTTAAATTTTACTAGCCATTCACACATAAGTAATGAAACGATAAATAATTTTATTGTTAAAAAAATAAAAAAATAAAAAAATATATATATCTAAAAATATATAGGAGAAAAGAACCTATTTTTTAAAAAAGAAAAAGAAAAATAGATACAATTATCCATTTAAAAATAAGTAATTTAAATTTTTATTATTTTTAATTGAACTGATATCATTTGCTTAAGGTGGACCTGACATTTGAGCCTCGAAATATATTTTTTATAATATAATATTTATAAAAAATAAATAAAAAATTATTTATTAATTAAATAAAATTAAAATTAATTCATTGACTTTTTTATTTTGCAAAAAGTTATGACTCTTATCTATTAAAATGAAAAAAGATAAATATCAAAATTATATATGAACTTTTATTTAACGTGCAATTGTATACATGAATTTTAATTTGATACAACTATACATGGGAAACTTTAATTATAGTTTAAATGTATGCTTGAAACTTTAATTTTGATTTAATCATACATATGTAAAGAAATAAATACATCAATTTATTTTTATATTGAATAAATATAATAATTTATGTATGTAATATATAAACATAAAATGTTGTTATTTAAATATTATTTTTTAATATAAATAAAAAATATAATAATAATAATGTATTTATCTTTTAATATTTTTATATCAAACATTTAAATAAAACAGCTAAAAACTTACTTTTAAAAATAAAACAAATGTCTATCAATAAAACCCGAGATTGACGAAGATTTCTGCGTAAAACCTTTATTGTCCCACTTTTGATGTAATTGATGAATAAAACTCCTATAGATATTATATAGTTTTTTTTTCATTACTCGAATGGGTGTGATATAATTTCGTATTAATAATGTGTATTATAACTAATGAGATGAGGTTAAGTTTCTAGAATTTTATATAGACATATATATTAGGGAAAGTTAGTAAAATATACTTTTACATAATCTTACATTATATCAAATAAATAGATAAATAAATTTCATAGTATAAAATATTATACTGAATAATATATAAAATAGATAAATTTTAAATTTATACATTAACTTTGTTCTAATTTACAATGTCATGCATCAATATATATGCATAAAATTTTAATTTTAATTTTAATTTAATTTTCACCTACAATTAATATTGTTATTTATGTGACACTATTTTTTTGTTAAGTTATATATAAATAAATTATATGATATTTTATTAAATTAAAACACAAATGAATAATTTTAAAAGATTTTAATATAAATTTAAATTATGCTTTTCTTAAATTATTAAAATTATTTTTTATTTTTTAATAATAAAAACATAAGTATTTGATACATTAATAGTATACCTTTTTATTCTACAAGAAGTTTTAATATTTTGATATATGTATTTTTTAATATTTTACTATACTCTATAGGATATTTGTCAATCTCATGACCTTATTTTTTAATTTGAAAATTCCACTAGTAGTAGCGGTGAGAAAAACTTGATTCGATTTTAAAAAAAAAATTGAATTTCGAGTTAATCGAATCGAGTTATTCGAATTATTCGAGTCAACTCAAATAACTCGATTTGAGTTTTGAGTTCGAGTCAAGTTGAATTTTACAATTCGATTAACTCGAGTAATTCGAATAATTCAAATAACAAATTTGTATAAATACCTTTTTAGTCCCTGTTAACTTTGAACATAAGCAAATTGATCTCTCATAATAAAAATTGCAAAAAAATTAAAATAATTTTTAAAATTTTAAAATAATTTTTAAATTTCAAAATATTTATAAAAATTTCAAATTTTATATTTTTAAAAATATTATAAAAATTCTAAAAATATATAAAAAAATTAAAATTTTAAAAATTTTAAAAATTTTCTAAAATAATAATTTTAGAAACTAATTAATGATTCAAATTTATTATACTCAACTCAAGTATCTTATTTTGCTTTGAATTTTTTTTAGGTTTCAAATTTATGTATTTTAATATGAAATTATTTATATTATAACAATATTTTTATTTTACATATTTAATTTGATTGAACGCTCGATCCTAACCTATAGTGTACCAAATAATTCCTGAAATTAATAATTTTCATATTAAATCATTATTTTTAATACCAAAAAATATTCAATAATTAATAATCAACCAACGAACCTATATTCAACGGTCATGTCCGTATTATTTATAGGCGTGATAATATAAATTTTTAATTAGATATATCCAAAGGAACAGCCAAGGGTCATTTCTGTAATTACCCACATCATCTTCACACCTAAAAAGAAACAAAGCAGCAAAAAAAAGTAAGGATTCAAAAAAGGAAAGAAGAAATAACAGGCTGATGGTGTTTCTTTTTATGTTTTGGAGACAAGAAAATACCATCCTATATAATTTGCTTTCTTGAATTTTCTACAAAACCAAGCAAAGCTGAACAAGAAAAACTAAACTTCATCACTAACATTTTCTTCTCCAAAAATGTCTACAAATTAGCTACCATTACTCTTCTCTTTTGTTTTTCCTTGTTTAAAACTCCAAAGCTTCTTCACCTATCTCCTGCTGCTTTTCATTAACAACATGTCTGCTAAAACAAAGTAAGTATCACTCACTCACTGGCTTTTTTTTCCCTGTAATTTTAAGCTTTCTTCCTTAATTCTTTTATTTTAGACTAGATCTGCTTTGTGTTTTTTTTTTTTGGTTTCTTTGTTCGAGGCGTTGTTTTGGGGGGTTTTTCTTTTCATTTCATATGATTTTTTTTTTAATCTTAAATACTGGGATTATGTTGGATCTGCTTTTTGATGCTTTTTAAAGGTCGTGTTTTGGAAATTGAAACACTCAGCCTACCTGTAATTCCCACCCTTTTGTTTTTAGTTAAGTTTGTTCTTTGATTCTCTTTTTCAAATGGGTTTTACTTCATTTTTCTGTATTCATAATCCTGAATCCTGAGCTTGTTTTATGAGTGTTCTGTTCTGTTCTGTTCTTAGTTCCCTTGCTTGTTAGGTTCGTATATTTAAAATGCATATGCAAACATGTATAATTCAGTAGAATAATCTGCTGATCTTGATAAATTATGTTGAAAATGTTGGCATACTGGTCATAGATCCATGCTTAATTTTATTTCCACATGAATTTTGTTTATATTCTTTGCATTATGTGTTTAAAATAATGGGACTTTGATCTTATGCTCAGAATATGATTCCTTTGAACATTTAAACAGATCTGGGTTATTTGAAACTCCTACCAAGGTTTCACCTGCAACGCCTAAAGTGGCGAGCAAAGTAAGCAGGGGACTGGCTAAACCAGAACCCGATTCACCCTCTCCCTTGCCAAGTACTCGCCATTCAGTTGAGCGTTCACCACGAACATCCCTCAACTCGAAGCCTACAATTGATCGTAGATCACCAAAGGTTGCCACCACGCCTGATGTAAGTTTCTTCGTCAACGCTGTCAAATATTACTGCATTTGATATTTATACATTTCTGATTCGCGAGAAGATTGACGGTTGGAAAGGGATTTTTATTGATATTGGATTCTGGTGAAGAGAATTTGGGGCCAAGGGAAGTCTTTCTCGATGTTTCCAGATAATGTGTTGTATTTCAAGTAATTTTGAGGAAATGAAGTTTTATTTAAATGAGTTCCTTAGCATTTTGTATCCTTTGATGTTTAGAGAGGAAAACTGGTTTCGTGAAAGAGAATCAAACATTTAGAGAGGAAAACTGGTTTCGTGAAAGAGAATCAAACTTATACCTATTATTTCAATTACGAAACTAGTGGAATTTCATTTGCATTATGTGTTGTTTTGATTTTCAGAAACCACAAACACGGGTGGCTAAGGGATCAGAGTTGCAGACTCAATTGAACTTGGTGCAGGAAGATTTAAAGAAAGCAAAGGAGCAGATATCACTGATTGAGAAAGAGAAGGCACAAGCAATTGATGAGCTGAAAGAAGCGCAGAAAGCAGTAGACGATGCAAATGAAAAGCTTAGAGAGGCTTTGGTTGCACAAAAGAGAGCTGAAGAGAGCTCTGAGATTGAGAAGTTCCGAGCAGTTGAGTTGGAACAAGCAGGAATCGAAGCTGCTCAGAAGAAAGATGAAGAATGGCAGAAAGAAATTGAATCAGCGAGGAACCAGCATGCTTTGGATGTGGCTGCTCTTCTCTCTACCACTCAGGAGCTTCAAAGGGTGAAACAGGAAGTAGCAATGACATGTGATGCTAAGAACCAAGCGCTGAACCATGCCGATGATGCAACCAAGATTGCTGAAATCCATGCTGAGAAGGTGGAGATTCTTTCAGCTGAATTGGTTAGGTTGAAGTCCTTGATTGATTCAAAGCATGAAATGGAGACTAATGAAAACATGGAAATGGAGTTCAAGCTCAAGGCAGAGATAGAGTCATTGAAACAAGAACTTGAGAAAACAAAGACCTATGAGAAGTTGATGGGAAAGGAGGCTCAGATTGATCAACTTAATGTTGATTTAGAGGCGGCAAGAATGGCTGAATCTTATGCGTGCAATGTTGTAGAGGAATGGAAAAATAGGGTCAACGGATTAGAAATGCAGACTGAGGAAGCTAAGAAGCTGGAAAGATCTGCATCAGAATCTCTGGACTCAGTCATGAAGCAATTAGAGAGCAACAATGATTCATTGCATGATGCAGAATCTGAAATTGCAGCTCTTAAAGAGAAGGTGGGATTATTGGAAATGACCATTGTTAGACAAAGAGGGGATCTTGAGGAATCAGAACATCATATCAATATGGCTAAGGAAGAAACTGCAGAAGTGGAAAAACTGGTTGAGTCTCTGAAGTCCGAGTTAGAAACTGTGAAGGAAGAAAAGACCCAAGCTTTAAATAATGAGAAGCTTGCAGCTTCCAGTGTTCAAACTCTTTTAGAAGAAAAAAACAAGCTCATTAATGAGTTGGAAAATTCTCGGGACGAGGAAGAGAAGAGCAAGAAAGCAATGGAAAGCTTAGCTTCTGCCTTACATGAAGTTACTGCAGAAGCCAGGGAAGCTAAGGAGAAGCTGTTATGCAGTGAAAAAGAGCATGAAAATTATGAGACTCAGTTAGAGGATATAAGGTTGGTCCTGAAAGCAACAAATGGTAAGTATGAAAGCATGCTCGATGATGCGAAAAATGAGATTGATCTTCTTAAAAATACCATTGGGCAGTCCAAGAATGAACATGCAAATTCCAAAGCTATGTGGGAACAAGAAGAAATGCATTTAGTAGATTGCTTGAAAAAATCAGAAGAAGAAAATTCTTCTCTGGAAAAGGAAATTAATAGGCTGGTAAACTTGCTGAAACAATCTGAGGAGGAAGCTTCTGTATCCAAGGAGGAAGAAGCTCAGTTGAAGGAGAGCCTAAAAGAAGTTGAATCTGAGGTGATTTATCTACAAGAAACTCTAAAGGAGGTCAAGACTGAAAGCTTGAAATTGAAGGAAAGTTTGTTGGACAAAGAAAATGAATTGCAGAGTGTGATTCAAGAAAACGAGGAACTCCGAGCTAGGGAAGGTGCTTCACTTAAGAAGGTTGAGGAGTTGTCCAAGTTGTTGGAAGAAGCTACAATGAAAAAGCAAAGCGAGGAAAATGGTGAGCTAACTGACAGTGAGAAGGACTATGATTTGCTGCCTAAGGTGGTTGAATTCTCAGAAGAGAATGGCCATGGAAGTGAAGAGAAACCCAAGTTAGAGCTGCCATCAGAACAACCCAAGGAGCCCAAAAATGAGAATTCCCTGGAGGTTAACGATGACTCAAAGGATGAATCTCTTCAAGATGAGGGTGCCAAAGTGGAGAATGTGAACGGAGAAGTGAAGGAAGATGAGAAGAAAGGAAAAGGCGATGATTCAGTTGAATTTGAATTCAAAATGTGGGAAAGCTGCAAAATCGAAAAGAAAGAATTCTCACCAGAAAGAGAAGCTGAACAAGAATCCTTTGAGGAGGAAGTGGAATCAAAGGTGGAGGGTAGTGAAAGTGTTGATATAAATGGTTCGACAGAAAACATTGATGTTGGGGGAAACTCACCATCAAAGCAACAGCAACAGAAAAAGAAGAAGCCATTACTACGTAAATTCGGAAGCCTACTGAAGAAGAAGGGAAGCAGCAACCAGAAGTAGATAACCAAAATCGGCCATGGCATGATTTAGTCCCTACCAACAGACAGGTATATTGGATACTATCTTGCAGCTGAATGTGTTTGCTTAATTTGCTGATTTGCTTCTAATGTTCCCAATAGGTTTTAATTTGAAGAGGCTTGTATAATGTTTAGTGTCTTAAATTTTATCCCTCTTTTTTAGATTTCTACATTTGATTCTTCATGTTAGATACTTGGATAGAATCTTGTATGTGATGGAGATAATTCTTTTTTCTTTTTTGCTTGTTCTTCATATCTAAAATTCATTAAAAAAAATTTGGTTACTTAAGTTGTATTTCATTTGTGATTTCTTTGTTTAACTAAATGTTATAAATTCATCATTGCTAAACTAACTTAACATGTGCATGATGATTAATCTCTGTTGGTGATTTTGTTTCTTGTTTTTAGCTTTATTTTAAAAATATCCGAATTTAAAAGTAATGATGGTTCCAAATGCTAAGGGAATGCTTGGTTTATGTAAAAAAATAGATTGTAGTAGTAGCACTATTTTCAGAAGAGTTGGACTGGATTAACCAGGTATTGGTTTTGAATAAGTAATTGGATTAATTGACCCACAAATTAGTATGAATTAATTGAATTGGGCTTTCTCATATATTTTTAAAAATTTTAATAATTTGTTCAATTAAACCAAATAAATCAATTAAACCGATGGAAACAAAAATCAGTGACTTTAAAAATTTTATTAATTTATGACAAGAAACAAAAGGTGTTGGACAATATCCAATAAATGATGCCATAAATTATATTTAGTAAACATTGGACTAGTAACCATCCATGTAATGGAGGAGATGGTTTTATTTTCACATTTTCCTATGATTCGACTTTTAGTCTCTTATAGCCCACAATAAAGAAAAAGAATATTAGACCTTTGGGTAGGCCGTCCGATTAGATAGGCTCAGCTTGATTTGGGCCGAGTTTAATAAAGATTTCTATACCTAAATTCAATTTAAATAATAAAAATTATTTTTAAATTAAAATTTAATTATAAAAATATAAAATAATAAATAAAGATATTTTAATATTTTATTAACTTTTAAATAGTAAAACGGGTTTTATAGACTGTACGATAGAATCTAAAAATAAATTTAAATTTGAAAAATATTTTAGAACTGGACTTTGATTTGACCAGACCTTTATGAATAGGTCTATAAGATATCTAAATAGAAGGGAGAAAAAATAGGAGGCAGATGATTGATGTGATGTGATGTGATGGAAAGTAAAATAAATTATTTTGATTTGGTTAATTTTTTTAATCCAATTACCTTCTATAAGTAAACTGCTTTTTTGTTGACCAATATTTTATTGTTTTAAAGTTGTTTGTTTCCAGAATAAAAGAATTGCAAACTTTTATTTTCAAATTCAATATAATAAATATAAGCCCATGATACATATTCTTCATATTACAAAAATGTTGCTAATTTCCAAATTTGTAATTGTATGTATATTTTTGGGATTAGCCACCTTGAATTGCTTGATTCTTTGCTTTGTCACTTTGGGGATTTGCTAAATGATTGCTACTACTCCTCTTGTATCTAGCCCGGTTGGAGCGAGTAATTTTGACAATGGAAGTTGCTAATCTTCTAGATAAAATATCTATATGCTGATATTGTGAAAACAAATAAGTTCGTGTATGAAGATTAGACTGGTTAGCATTGAAGATATTTCTGTAACTGTTCATTTTACATTGGTCTTTATTAATAATTTTATCTTGTTATTTTAGCCCTTTTTTAATAGAGATTAAATTATAATTGATTTTTAGAATATTAGCAAATCTTGAAGTTTTTATACATTGGAATGACTTATCTATTTATTTGAAACGTATTTTGTGAGTGCATTTAAGAAAGTATACAAATTGTGTTTATTGCCTAAGTTCTTGAGTACATTTAAGAGAGTAAATAATTGTGTTTTCTCAAGTGAGGTTCTTATATCATGTTATGATAGAATTTGAATCATTTATTGCTTTGGGATTAAAGATGGTGGATTTACTCATTGAACTAGGCTTAGTTGATGTAGGTAAAACGAATTGCAGAAACAATATTCTGTGTTATTGTCTTCTTTGTTTTATCGCAACAGAATCTGAAGTGGCTACTGTAATTATCATTTTAATTCAAGCACTTTGTTTTCTAAACAATTAACAATTGTCTGTTTCAACAAATTCTTTATAGTTAATTATGATTTAGTTTTTTTTAATGACTAGAATTTTAAAAACATGTTTGGTACATATTTATCTATAATAGAAACACAATATTTTTTTTAAAAAAATTTATATTTATATGGGTTCAAATTAGGGTAAGTGGTTTAATAAATAAAAATTGTAAAAAAATTATTTTTACATTTAAACGAATTCAAATCAAGGACAATTTATTAATTAAATTTAAAGCTAAAATTATTAAAATGTATGTGGATTTGAACTAGGGTAAATTTATTGATTTAATTTAAAAGTAAAAAAAATATTGTTTTTGTTGAGGGGAGTTGAGTCTCAAACCATCAATAGAAGGTATTGTCCCACTTGAGGGAGAGCTTGGTCAATGGTTGGTATAGATACAACTTACAAATTCACGAAAGGTGTTAATATTGTTAAAAATATTAATTATGGAAAGTGTCTTACGGTAGATCAAACCATCAACCAAGGCTTTATATGCCTTATCTTGGTATAACCAAGGCTTTATATGCCTTATCTTGGTATACTTGGTATGTCCTTACCCTTTAAGGGCATTAGTTCGAATCCCACCAAGGCCAAATGATAAAACATTTCCTTGGTGGTTTTGGTGGACCATAAGCGCTCTCCATAAACTCCATGAACTCTTTTGGGCTCTTCTTGGAGTCGAGAGAAAATCTCAAGGCTAAAATCGAGCATAGACACCCTGGATACAATATCTCTAGTGTTCGAGGTCCAGGTCGGTATCTTAGAGGATGATATTTCAAAAACTTCTCCTAATAAGAGAGTCGATTCCCCTCAACAGTTTTCATTTTTACAAAAGCATTTTTATGGAAAATAATGGAATTTTTTATTAATTTTTTAATTTTAACATATTTTCATCTTTCAAAAGTTATTTTTAAAATTTTTAATCAAATATATTTTATTTAGTAATTTTCATTTAAAATTATCTCATAAACAAAAGGGTTTAATTTTTTAAAATTAAATTAAATAATATTTATAATTAATTTAGCTTTTTTTTGTTTAAATAAATTCGGATGATAAATTTTTTAATATAAAGACATTTTTAATTTAGATTAATTTAAATTTCAAATAATATTATATTATAAATGGTAAATTATCTAGTTGGTGATCCAATTTTTAGGATGCTTTCATTTACTTAAAATAAAATTCTTGCAATTTGGTCACCTAACTTTTAGGACATTAATCACTCAAGCATTAAATCTCTAATGGTAGTTTACTATATAGACTACATCATGTTTGCACTTTCATTTTGCTCACCCAAAAAATATATTTTTCAAGTATTGGTTGAGGTAAAAAAAAAAGGATTAAAGTAAAAAAAAGGGTAGAAACTAAAATAATACACAAAAATTGTCAAATTTTACTTCTTTATCCTATTGCCGAAAATTCTAAATTTGGGTTTTGAAATATAAATTTTTAAATATTAAGATTCAAAATTATAGTAATAAATTGATTGACATTATTAATGGATTAAAAATTTTCAACAATTTATTTAATTTATTTTGATGTTTTGAAATTATTTTAAAAAATCGTCAATGAAAATTATTGTGTTTAATAGTTGTGTGAGAAGCCTTAGTTAATTGGCTTAATATAATATTTGGTACTTGAACATGGTATTTTTTTTTCTAATTTGGTATCTAAACTATTTTGGGCCCAATTTGGTACCTGTTTGGTACCAAATTTATTAATTGTTATACAAATTAAGCAAAACTGTAACGCACCAAAATTTTAAGTTTTTGAATTATTAGAATATGACAAGTGAAGTGATTTGGTTCAGTGGTTAAATGTGTTGCTTGTGTGTGTAAGGTTTTAAGTTCAAATCATCTCCCTTGTATTTTTGCTAAATTTTGTTTAAACCCCTAACTTTGAGTATCCAGTTTAAAAACTATTTGTGCACATTTGTTGAGAAGAATGAGCTAACTGGTTCAATGTACCTAGAGGTCTCGTGTTTGAATCCATATGTGTGCAAGTGGAAATATATTTTTAATCTCATGCATTGTGCTGCTTTGTGTTATTAGTTTAGTTAAATTCGAACTTTAGGGAAATCTGATAGGATATCAGAAAATCAATTGGTCAGATAATATCTTTATTTTTATTTTATTTTATTCAATTTTCCCCAAAAAAAAAGAAATTGTTTTGTTATCATGTTCCCTCACCTCAAACTCGTAAAAATAACGAACAACAAAAAGCTAAAAAACCCTACTGTCAATGTCACACTGTAATATCCTGATTTTGGGCCTAGTCGGAATAGCGGTTTCGTGACCATAAAATCCGAGATAGAAATAATTATTTTATAATTATTTTGAGGTCTATGATATGATTGCATGATTGTGTGAAAATTTCGTGAAGAAATTTTATGCATAAAGTGCTTAAATTGAAATTAGGGACTAAATCGAATAATTTGTAAAACTTGCATTCTAGAAGTTTCTAGTATGAAATTGTTTTGAAATATTAATTAGGAGGTATTAAATAGCAATTTTATCAATTTCTAAGTCTATGGACAAAAATTGGACATGGATGGAATTTTTGGAAAGTTTAGTAGTAAGGGCATTTTGGTCATTTAGGGGTAAAATGAATTAAAATACAAAATTAAAAGCCAATTTTGCTCATCTTCAACCCCATGGCCGAATATAGCAAGGAGAAACCATGGCTAGGGTTTTTCAAGCTTCCTAGCTCGATTGTAAGTCCGTTCTAGCCTCGTTTTTAATGATTTTTACGTTTTTGGAGTCCCGGTAGCTCGATTAAGCTTATGCTAGCAATAATTCAACCTAGGGTTTATATTTGGAAAAATACCCATAGTTTAAATTTGTGTATTTTGGTGTTTTATGATAGAATATGAGGTTTTAAATTATGTTAGACAACTTGTACTACTCGGTTTTAAGTGAAAACGAGCAAAAGGGCTTAATCGGTAAAAATACCTAATAGTCATAAGTACATGTTAGAGTGAGAATTTGATGTTTCCATAGAAGGGAAAAATGATCAGCATGTCATAAAACATAAGAAAATAGGCTGAAGTTTAATTTACGAGCTTTGGGGAAAAAGTGTAAATATGCAAAAGTTTAGGGGTAAAATTGTAATTTTTCCAAAATATGATTTTGGGTAAATTTGAATAATGTGAGTCCTAATTAGACTATATTTTAAATGATAGAGTAAGTAAAACTGAAATTCGGGCTAAAATGGAAAAATACCAAGTTGTGGACGAAATGGTAAAAGTAGCCATTTTCGCATACGAGGTAAATTCATGTGTAAATAATGTAGCATAATTGTTATTTTTAAGTTATTGATGTTAATTATATGATATGCTGATTTTTTTATCGTGAAATATTATGCTTTGTGGTTAATGTTGAGTAATATGCAAATTATGTTTACTACTTGATAAATATGAATTGCTACCGAGTATCGGTTCCGATATTCCATGGAAGACGGCAATGTGAGATCGAGGAAAAAAGCCCGTTTGAACCTTAGGAATAGATTAGGATACAAGTGACATGTCACTAGGATGGTTGAGCATCCGAACTCGTTGAGTTGAGTCCGAGTTCACTTATGGATGCGAATGTCCGAACTCGTTGAGTTGAGTCCGAGTTCGTGAAATGTAACTAGGCATCCGAACTCGTTGAGTTGAGTCCGAGTTCACTTATGGATGCGAACGCCCGAGCTCGTTGAGTTGAGTCCGAGTTCACTTAGGGGCTGTTACATGATTTCTTGATTACATATGAGGCACTTATGTGCAAATTATCCGTGTATCCGAGTTGTATTCCGATGTGTTCAACGGGTGAAATTTCTAGTGAAATGAAAGAACACTTAAGATGCAAGCGACGTTTTGGTAAGTGTTGTGAAATGGACACTTTGGACAGGTATGTTCTTAACCCTCGGGTTGATAATAGATACAACAATGATAAGGTAGTAAGATGATGAATGATGTTTAGAAATATGATATATGTTTTGGTGATACCATGCTAAAGTTGTTTGGTATATTTGTATTGTTATGTTACTTGTTATTTACATATGAACTTACTAAGCATTTATGCTTACTCCCTCCTCTTTATTTATTGTAGTTTTGAACAAACCAGCTCGGGAATCGGGATGGGTCGAAGGTTCGATCACACTATCCAAAGGACTTTCATCTGGGTAAATGGCTTGTAAAACTTAAGTATGGCATGTATAGCAATATATTTATTTTGTGTAAATAATTTTATGATATGGCCATGATTGGTTGAGAAAATGTTTGATATTGATAAGTCATGGTGATGGTTAAATTTAGATCATGTTTGATATCATGGAAGTTTAATAGGTTATCTAGTTCATAACAACTCATGAAAAGATGAAATTTGCCTTAAAATAGAATATTGCTGCAGCAATGACATGAATTTGAAAAATCACTAAAAATAGTATAAATGGAATTAAATGATGAGCAAGTTATGAAATTGAAGCTTAATGAGTATTTTCATATGGATAAAAAAAACAGGCATATAAATTGTACTTTATGAGATATTTGAAACCTTGTGAAACAGGGCCAGAGTGATTTCTAGATCCTCTGTTCTGACTTTAAAAATTCATAATAAATTGTAAAAAAATAATTAGAAGTCATTATTTATATTTACAGATTCCTTATCGAGTCTAGTTTTAAGAGAAACAAATCTCGTAGTCATTGAAATTCTGTATAAAGAGATATCTGATTCGTAATACACAGATGTCAGAGCAGTCGAACCCTGAAACAGGGGAGAATTTAACTAATAAACTGTACTAATTGGCCCAACCAAAAATTCTAGAAAAAAATTATTAAATAGATATATGAGTCTAGATTTAGGGAAAATTTACGAATCTTGATTTCGAGTTTCGTAACTCGAGATATGATTTTTCTTGTAACTGTGACGCGAGTAGCAAGAAAGCTGTGAATGTAGAAACAAAAGATTTGAAGTTCTTAATTTGATAAATTATATTCGGTAACTCCTCAAGCTTGACTCCGGCGACGGTTTCGGGCGTGGGGGCGTTACACACACAGCTGTGTGAGTCCGACGGTCGTGTGCCAAACCGTATGAGCCACATGACCGTGTGCCAGACCATGTGAGCCACACAACCGTGTACCCACACAGTCTGGGTTATTTGGGCCGCGTGGGCCCATTTTCTAAAAATTGTCACTTAAGGCCAATTTGATCTGTGATTCATATTTAGACTCTTTGTAGGGTCCATACTGCTTAAATAAGACTTGAAAATATGATATCTGTTAGCATGCTTCTATATGCGATATGATTAAGGTATGTGAATTATATATGTATGATTTGTGTACTAACAATTCTGAAAGCATGATTACATACAAAAAACATGCATGACATTTGTATATTGAATTTTTGTTAGTATGTACACGTGCATTGGGTTGGGATGTGATATGGCGGATGAAGTGTTGGCATTTTAATTATCTGCCTTATCTGGTGGTTTAAAACCACATAAATATGTTCTAGTGGCTCAGCCACATATATATGCTTCTAGCGATTTACCCCATATTATTAATCGGCAGCTTGATTGCACTACTTCTGAAAAGTGACATACGCTCACTTATTGGTGTATGGGGTTGGATGAGTACTTGAAACTCTAATTGGTGTGTAAGGATGGACGGGGATGGTGTGCAGTAGATGGGGGTAGGGTCTGATTCTGCATCTACTTCTATTAATGAAAATATATCTGATTTTGTATCTGAGCATAAATTGAAATATTATCTGTTAATTTATATGTGTATGATTTGTTGTTTGAGATGTGTTACACACTGAGCCGTAAGCTCACTTTCTATTTTCTTTTCTTTCAAGTAACCAATAGACTTAGGACGGATCGATGTGGCGGCAGCTCGGTTAAAAATTGTTGGTCTTTTTTTAATTATTTTGTTTAGTTTAAATATTATTTTCCATTGGATAGTTTTTAGACTTTTGAGGACTGTTTATATTTTGGATTTTATTTTTCATTTTGAACTACTATAATGTTTTAGATTATTTTAATTCAAACTGCAATGCATTGAACTTCAAAATCAAATTATGATTTTCAAAATTCTGTTTTAACTTAAGGTTTTCGCTGCAAAAAATAAGTAATTTTATGTATGTTTTTCTGGAATTTAAATGAAGTAACCGAATAAGGTAATTTTACTTTAAAAATTGGAAATACCATTATCGAGTATACTTCTACGAAATGTTTTCAAATTTTAGGTTTTTGTTTTTCAAAGTACGTATGTAATTCCTTAGGATTTGTTCATAACGTCTAGGCTGAGTATGAGGTGTTATAAAAACACTAACAGTGTTAAATTTATTTTTTTTGTTATGCTACAAAAATATAGTCAGCGTTGGAGGAAATTCATGTTAAAAAAATAGGAATTGAGCTATGCTTAACGAATTAATATTAAATAAGAAAAAAAGAGTTTTAAAAAATCTAAATGAAAAGAAATTCATTATTTTCAATTAATAAAATAATTAATTAAAAAATAAAACTAAAAGTAATCGAACATATAAAATACAAAAAAAATATCATATTATGTGTCATATGTTGGTCATACATTGATTATTTTTGCTACCTCATAAAAAATAACATTGTTAGTATATTGGAGTAATTTGTAAAATGTTTGACAAGTTTAAGTACCAAACCGAACAAAAAAAAAGATTAGGTGCCAAATTAAGAAAAAGAGTCAAGTTCAGGTATCAAATTAGACCCCCAAACAGATTAAGTATCAACTTAAGAAAAAAAGTCAAGTTTAGGTACCAAATTAAGAAAAAGTGTTAAGTTTGGGTACGAAATTGGACAAAAAAAAGTTTGTACCAAATTAGAAAAAAAATGTCAATTTCAAGTACCAAATATTATATTAAGCCAATTTTTTTATTATATGATATTGAATCTTCTATGCTAAGATATTAAGCAATTAATTAATTTTATATTCAATTCCAAATAAAGCTCATATTTTTTCATTACTTTTTTCCCAAACAAAGAACAAATAAATTTAATTAATTGTAATTATTTTTTACTCATGTTTATATTATCAAAACAAGTTTAAGTTTAATTGATTTCGTTAAGGATAATCTCGAAATATAAAATAAAATTTTAAAATTTAAATAGAGATTAAATTAATTAAATTTATTATTATAATAACAAATTAGTTGATATTATTAACGGATAAAAAATTTAATAATTTATTAACTTAAAGGTTAAAAAAACCCTTAGTAAAAAAGTAAAAATACAATTAAGCTTTAAAAAAAATACAATTAAGCTTTAAAAAAAAATTCATCCCATTTAACCCTTATTATCCAAAAACAAAATCAACTGGACCCTTCTTTTTATTCTTTTCAGCTTCATGGTTATCGATCTATTCGAGCTAAATATATGAGATTTAAGTATTGTGTGATGAACGAAAGCGACCAAATTGCAAGGAATTAATTTTAAGTGAACAAAATAAAAAGACCCCCCTTACGTTAGGTTACCAACTAGCTAGAATAAAGAAACATTGTTTTCTTGCTTAGTGGTTAAGGCGTTAAGCTGATCCGGTGGTCAGCCCTTTCTCTCCTAACAGAGAAGCGGTAGTCAACACGGCGTCGCTTTTACTCCCACGTTAAAATCCCGTCAATTTTTACTTCTAAAGAAAGAAGAGAAGATAAGAAGGAAATAGGATCCTGTGGCTGTGGCTGTGGCTGTGGCGTTTATTTGTGTTGGAACTTCCAATTTCAATTTCAATTTCATTTTCATTTTCAAGTTTTATATTTTACGGCGACAAAATTAGAAAGGAGTCCACCATGTGGGTGGAGATCATCTGTGGACTTGTCTTTTACCGCTTGTTCCGCCGCTTCTTCTACGGCTCCGACGACGTTTTGGAGTTCGAAACCTCTGATTTTAATGCTATTTTCTCCGTCGCCAATAGGTGCTACTTTTACTCTTTCAACTTTTTTCTATTTTCATGATTTTCTAATAAATTCTCCCCCCCCAAAAAAAATAAAATAAAATAAAAATGAGAGCGATACTTTCTTGATTTTAGTAGAGCTTGTTTCTGAGCTGAGCTTGATTGTGCAAGTATTAAGTTGTAAAGGTTTGTTTGGTTTCATGGAGAATTGAATTCTTAGAATGAGTTTTGAAGTAGTGTTTACTTCTTTCCCATGGAAAAAATGTTGTAAATTGACACTTCTTTTGTTGTTGCTTTTATCAACTTGCTATTGGGCTTTGTGAGTGAAAAGGATTAATGCGTTTGAATGTGAAGAATTAAAAATTGATTTTCAGATCTTTTGAATAACGAAGTCCATGATTTTACTGTTATATGGAGCGGGATTTTGTGTTAATTCTCTCTCTCTTTTGTGTAGCACAATTCAAGTAGCAGAAGCAACAATCAAACATAGTCTTAGGTTATTTTGTTAGCTTATTTGCGACCAAAATTGACATTAAAGTTAAATTTAAAACGGAGTATTTCGGTAAGTTCTAAGTGGCCGTAATCAAATCCCTCCACTCCTCTACTAATTGCTTCTTTTGATGCATCTTCATTGTAGACTTGAAAAGCTTCATGGTGGAAAGGTGTATGTGGGGCTTCACATTCCGGATGTCAACACTGGCTCTCGACAGAATATCGATATTGTTCTTGTTACTAAAAGGTAAGGTGTTTATGCTTTGCCAGCTTCATTGCATTTGCTTTGAGTATGTTTTAGTAGCTATTAGTTATATATATTTTATAAAAGCTATAATTGCCTTGTTTAAATTGCGTACAAAGATGCTAATATCATTGAGAATGGGATTTTTAGTATTTTAAAGTTCTTTTTCTTATTTCTTATCTCTGTTTAATGTTGCAAAATTATGTAATCACTGGAGTTTCCGTTGATGTAAACTTTCTGGTGCTTTTTTATTTTACTTCTTGAAGTTTTGATCCATATGTGCAGAGAAGCAACAGTTATTTCTGTCCAGAATCTAGCAGGGTTCATTTCTATAAATGAGGATGGTAGCTGGACCTGTGAAGGTGGCAGTAGCCAAAGTGCAGTGTGTAATCCTGATCCCGTAAGTCACCATATCTACTTCTTCAGGAACTCAATATGTATTGCATGTTCGCATGTTTATTGTAGGGAGGGTGAATGTTGATTGCCATAAAAGGCTTTTCTGATGGGTTGTATTCTCAGTGTCACGATGCATATTAACTGCATTTATTTTCTGAGTTCTCACTCTTCTCTGTATTACCGGACATCTTTTATTGACAAGCACCTTCAAAACTGATAATAGTTACTTGATGTTCTACTAAGCATTTTGTTGGGGAGGAGAGGGGGGAAGAGAGTGGGGGGGGGGGGGGAGGAGATGTCTAGCATAGATTAAAAAATTTGGACTGGTCGGTGAGCTGGTGGACTGTCGGCTTCAGCTAGCATATGAAGTCACTTAGTAACCAAACAAGCACAAAACCGTTTGAACCGGTTAAAAATCGGTTTTATCTTCTTTTTGTTTGTTTTTTTCCCTAACCTCTTAATTTTATGTTGAAATCTATACTATTAAATCAAAAACATACTTTTGTTAATTATTAGCTATATTTTATATTGCCAATAACTATGTGGTCTATTTGTAGAGTGCTACACTTTTAGTTCTAGTGATCAATAATCAGATCCTGGTAAACTTAAATGTATAAGGAAAAACTATAATCAAAACTTTTTCAATATTAAAGACAAAAGAAAAAAAAAAAAACTATTTTGAAGCGGTCGGTTCAACTGGTTGGACTAGAATTGGAAGTCTGATCAGTTTCACCTCTGGTTGAGTCTTTTAAACCTTAATGTCTGGTTACAAGTTGGCTTTTAGTATCATGAATGTATACATGCTACCTTTTAGGTTCAAGCAAAGCCTTAAGTGTTGTTTGATCAACTAAACAATTAAAATGTTGAAAAATTAAGTATTGAATTTTTGGAACCCCAAGTTGTGACCTATTGGCCGAACGATCCCCTTCCCTGGGAATAGCTTGGTTCAAATCACAATTGTACCAAAAAAAGTAAGTTCTGAATTTTTGGTAGAATTTTATAAATACTAAATTTATATATAAAACTATTTGTTATGTTAGATGTTTAATTAAGTGAAAAATTAAGTTTTGAATGTTTAGTACTGAATTTATATGATATAATTGTTTGGTATATTAGTAAAAATTAAGTCCAAAAGGATTATATTTATGTTGTTTGATAGTAGTAAATCTTGATTTTTAAAATTCTTTATTTTAAAATTTTAATCTTATTAATAAAGTATTTTATAATTTTGTTATTAAGATAGTATTTTATATTTCATGGTTCTTTATTTCATAATTTCAGTCTTAGTAATATGGTATTTTATATTATTTTAAACAGTTATCAATAAAAGTTAAATATAATCATTTGAATATTTATTTTTAAACAAAAATTAAGAGCTTGTTTATTTCAAATGTGTTTTTAAAAATAAAATTAACGTAATAGTTTCTGCATTAAGCATTATCAACACACTTGGAAAAATTAAATGTTGAATTTTTTTTAATTTATTGAATTTTTTTTAATATTTTATCAAACACGCCCTTAGTATGAGTGTAAAACTTTTCTACTGCTAGTGATGAGAAAAAACATTCTAACTCTTTTATTTTTGGCCAATAGGAAAGCATTCTAACTTTAGAGAGTACTGAAGATAATTATAAATTATCTATTGCTTCAGGTTTCAGAGGCTAAAAACCAAGCTTCAGTCCTCGAATCATATATTGAACAAAGGGGAGTTGCTATACCTGAAGGATATTTTTCATACAAAGTTGTAATTCCTAATCCAAAATTCCGGTTTGTTCTGAATAACCTTTTTCCCCCCTTTTTTCTTAAAAGAAAAATCCATATAAGACTATTTACTAAATAGATTTCACTTGCAGTACCTTTTATAACAATTTTCCATCCGAGGTTATCACTTATGATCAATGGGTGCAACTAAAACCAGAACCAAGAAGTATGTTATCTGGATGGATTAAAAGTGCCTTTTGTGGTGGGAAGAAGGAGATGCAGGAATCTTTTCATCAGCAACTTAACTTTATTCTCAGCACAGCTCCCATGTGGGACAGGTTTGTCACTAAATGTGCTAACGATTTTGCTTTTAACTTCATTCGCATAGGATCATAACTATCATGTCATTTTTGGTCAGTAATTTTGATAATGCATATTGCTATGTGACACTGGAACTCCATTACATAATTTCACTTTGTTTTCTCTGAACCAATTGCAAGATTCTCCATCTTTCAGACACTTGTAAATAAAATGATACTGCAAAGAATATCTAACACAAGAAAATTTGAATTAAGCATTAGGGATTAAGTAGGAAGTAAATTGTTCTTATTTTGCAGACACATAGGAAGATGAATTTTTTATTATACGAGTAGATTTCGTGATTCGTTTGAATGTTATATTCTCATCAGCAGCAAGTTTTAGCTTGCGAAAACTTGATTTCCAATGATGTCTGCAGGCTGGAGGTTAAAGATAACAAATATGTGCTTGGAGAATTTCTGGAATTTAAAGGGAAGCAAGAGGACATCCTAGCTTTGAGAAATATCAAGAGATCAAAAGTTAGTCGCCTTGTCATCCAAAAGATTAGCATGTTTGGATTAGGTAATCCCCATAATTTTATTCTCTCATAGTCATTTTTAATTTTATTGCTGACATTATCGACTGGTTTAACTGTTGCCATATTTTTGTTCCATCATGTTGTACTTTGTTGATGCAGCCCATTCAAAGCTTCAGGTTTTGTACTCTCCTCGAGATTATCGAAGTGGAGGAGCTTCGGCTTTCGAGTGGAAAGAAGTAATTGTAAGATCAAGTACAGAGGTCATATTCCAGCCTCAAAATTCTACCAAAGTCTGCAAATTCAAGCTTTCTTCGATCATGTCTATGTCTCTAAGTGCCTAAGGATACATAAATGAATCAAATTTTTGTGTGGGGATTCATTCAAGTCCTGAAAGTGAATGTGAATATTAAATAAAGAGCTAGTTGTACATTTCTGCTATATCGAATATTTGATGGCCGACTCCCTTTGTTTAGAGATAGAACTGCCCAAAATAGCAAAAGATTATCATTACTAAAAGACAAAGGTCAATTGTTATGTCTGCAGGCCAAGGGATTGAATGAGTAAAATCTTTTGACTACTAAATTCAAACAATTTCAAATCTTTAAAGAATATAAAAAATTGGAGGATATCCTAAATTTATGTAACCTATGTTACAAAGACTTATTTGTTCCCCTAAAATACCCGTATTCGATATGTGGTAAATACATCATCTGTGTCTGAGTAACACAATATTCTCTAAAATAATAAAGGCAGCAATCCATAAATCAATTGCTTAAAAGTTGATCATTCTCAAACTCCATCATCAAATTGTTCAACTTCTTATTGCTTATTCTTTGCTGGTAGATTCTCGCCTTCTCCCAACTGCAGACACAAAGCAAACATAAATCAATAAAATAAAGTTAATCCAGACAATAATTTAAAAATATTATTCTTAACCAAGTACTAACCTTTGAGGAGGTGAAGGATCAGATGATGGTAATAGCATTTGAGCAAGTTTATCAGCATCATGGCTGCAACTGATTACATGGTTGAAGCATAGATATCGTCCATACGATGATACATCTTCGAACACACAAATATGAGCGTCGGCTATGAACCTTAGATCCACTGTAACAAATACCCCATCTTCATACATCTCAGCTGCTCCTTTTAGATAAGGATTTGTGATGGTTAGGTCAGGCGTCATCAACAATCCTCCATTAATGGTCACCATGTTTATGCCTCGGTCCATTGCCAGTGCCCAAGCTGACTTTTCCGCCAACGTTTTCGACAGTGCATGCCATAACTGCTCAAAATATTGCAAGTCCAACAATCAATTTATGTCCAACAACTAAACATAATTGAAGATGTCATGTTTAAGTACCTTAAACTTCTTGCAAAAATTGATGTCGGTCCAGTTCTTTTCGTCCAGGTCGGAACCAGTTCGACTTTCGTTCCATATGACGGCGGTTACGGAGGATCTGAAAACCACCTTCTCTATTGTATCTGTTTGAGCACATGCTTCCAACACATTGTGTGCAGCTCTGGCCTCAATTTCCGCCATGAATTCCTGCACCACATGCAAAAATTCAATTTTTGTTAACATGCAATGAACTCGATTACAACATGGTTAGTTAGAAGAGATGGAAAAAAAGGTAAAACATACATCATAAGTAGAATGGTCAGATGGAGGCTCAAAGCAGTAGAATAAACCACAACATCCCTTCAATGCAGCTGTAATGCTGTGGTAATCAAAAGGGTCTGCATCGAATATCTTCAAATTTTTATTACTACAAGGAAACAGCTCCTCAACTGATTGGAACCCATTTGGATGGGGCTGAAGGGCAGCATGGACAGTGTAGCCTCTATGTAAGAGCAAGTGGACAAGGGCGGAGCCAAGGTGACCGGAAGCATCCATTACACAAACAGTCCTTGAGCTTGCCATGTGTTTGCCACAAAAACAAGAATTGAAGAAGAAGAAATGGGGTATATGGAAGAAGGGGAGAGGGGAAGGATGGTATTTATTAGAAGAGAAAAAGTAGAGGGAAGTTAGGTTTGAGGGGAGGGGGTTAATTACAGATGGTTGGGCAGGTGGTCGTTAGCTTACATAACAGAACAAAAATACAAAAAATGCATGGGATTGGGTCAACTAGTAAACAATGTTATTTATTAGGCAGATGACAGTTCACACACTGCAAATGTAGGGACCAATGCAAGCTCACACCTAAGACAATCATTTATGACTTCTAAAAGGTTCTTTTTTAATGCCAAAACAACCGTGTCCTTTCCTTTCCTACCTCTCTTCTTAGGCTTTCTTTTTATTAAAGGCCTACGTGTGTACGAAGTTGCCTAGACATACACTCAACTATCAAAACTTTTATACATAATTTGGTAAAATCGGTAACCTTCAAAATTTACAAATAGTAATTTTTAAAAAAATATAAAAATATAAAAATACATAAATATTTTTTTAAAATATAATAATAAATTTGAATTTTATATTAATATTAAATAAAATAAAAATCCCCAACCCATCCCCGTCCCTCTCAAAACATCAGAAGCAGAAACAATGGGAGGTGGAAGAGGGTTAGTGCATTATATTGCTTAATAATGAATTAACATCAGACTTTAAAAGCCATCCTTAAACATCATTTACCTTTTTTATTATTGTATCTCACTCTTGAATTTACGATAGAAGTTGGAAGTTCTTCCATTTTCGGATTTTTGCTTGGCTTCATAATCATATCATTGGGGGTTAGATAATATGAAGAAATGGTAACCAAATTTAACAAATATTATCAAACCTTTAATTAATACAAGGCATGTTTAGTTGAAGAAGCGCTATTCCATGCCAACTCGCCCCATTTTGCAACAGCCACATGTCGGGACCCTCTTCAGTTGTTCTGTAAGATGGTGGCCGCTGCCGAGATTTTGAGAGGGGAGGGACGATGGTGGGGGGTGGGGTGGGGTGGGGTCGGATGGGCGAGGGGGAGGGGGAGGAGGAGAGGGACAGAGGTCGGGTAGGGATTTTTATTTTATTTAATATTAATATAAAAATAAATTTATATAAAATTTAAATTTATTTCTTTTGTTTTTTTGAAAATATTTATGTATTTTTATATATTTATTTAAATTTTTTTAAAATTAGAATAAAGTGACCCATCTGCTTCGTTTTCGCATCTCTCTAAAATTGCAATTATGGTAAAATCTTGATTTATCATCGGATATTCTCAAGTGCACAAATTCTTTAGAGCTAAATAATTGAAGGCTTGTTATTCAATAATATAACATGACTTGTATACTTGTATCAATCAATAACATTTTTTCTTAAGTTAGAAAAAGAAAATACAAATTGATAGACTCTATTTGTAAATTTTGAAAGATAATTTTTTAAATTTATGACTAAATCAATATAATATGTAAAAGTTGATAGTTAAATTTATTATTATATTAATTTTTAACTGTCACGTCAACTTATCATTTATGATTTGAACGTGAGTGACCAAATGATTAAATTATGTAACATAGATACTTAACTTGTAAAATTTTTATTTTAAATACTTTTATAATTAGATGATTAATTATGTAATTTACATATTTAGACTTCTTTGTTTGAAGGAATTATTTTATTTACTAAAAAAATTATTTTCCTATCAATTAAAATATCAATATTTTATTCACACATTCAATCAAATCAAACGAACCCAACAAATTCAACCCGTCAGTTTACTCTTATGAATAGTGTGTAAGTTATATCCATAAAAGAAACTCATTAAATTAAATTTGACTTTTAAAGATATGTTAGAATATTGGAAAAATCACCATGGAGGTCCCTAGACTAGAAAATGGATTCTATTTTGTTCGTTCTATTAAAAAAATATATAAATTAACTCTTGTATGTTAAAAAGAGAGAGTGCAAATTGGTCATTATGTTAAAAGTTCAACATTGATTGACAATGTGAAAGTTAATCGAATCAAATTTGTTTGTAAGGGATGTCAATCGAGATTTCGGTGAACATTACATTCATAGCTCACTCTCTTTTATTATCTATTTTTACAGATATCCCACCAAGTTAAGATGTAGACACGACATTCGGAGGGACTTTATTCGATTTTATCTATTATAATATTTTAGATTTATTTAAAATTTTTCTTTAGTCAAAAACTTTAATGTTTTATTTAAACTGTGGCATGAGACATAAATTTTGTTAGGAGTAAATTTTAGTGTTATATAACATGCATGTCTTTTAATTTGATTTTAGGATATTAAATTATGGAAATCAACAGAAGATGCATAAACTTCAGTTTTTATTAAAACTAAATTATGAATCCATTTTTCCGTTCCAAAATTATAAATAAAATTTAGTTAATAAATGAATTAAAAATCAACTAGCCTTTCAAAAAGTAATTCCGATTATAAGAAAATGGATAACAAAAATGGTTTTTTATTAACTCATGAGTTTTTAAGAAAATTTAACTAAGTCTTCTTTTAAATTTAACAAATGTTTGACAGTTTTAAAATCTCCGATCGTAATAGGCCATTTTGGTGGCCAATATAATCTCTTGGATTCGGGCCTAACATCTAGGTCGGATTTGAAAGGTTACAATACAACTTAATATTAGTTAAACATTAGATAACCAGTGAACTGATATTTTCTTCTATTTTACTTTGTGTGCAAAAAATATCGAAGACAATATACAAAAGATATTAATATAATTCATGTATAATTTTATTAAACTAATCTATTCGATAAAAATACAAATATATAAACGAATATACTATACTTAAAACTCTAAATTCATCTTATCCAGTAATTGGTCATCATTATCAGGGTATATCTTTATCATCAAATTCTTTTCGCTCTTCACCATCTCAACCTCAAAAAGTAGAAATCCGTTAATTCTAATAATTAAAAAAAAAAAAAACCTAAGTTACGCTTTGAAGAATAAAGATTTCGTTTGAAGAAGAGACCACAATTCAACTACACAGACACAGTGGTTTAAGAGACAAGTAGGTTACACTTTTTTAGTTCAAACTATAATTTTATATTTATTAATTTAAAATTTTAAAAATTTTAAAAAACTTAAATAAAAAATTTTTTATTTTAAAGAATTCGACCCCTACAAGCCTTGGTTTAAGGGAAAATTCTCTATACTAATTAAATAAAATTAATAATTAAGAAAATAAATTAATGATGTAATATTTATTTTTAATAAAAAAGATTTTAAATTAAAATTATAGTATAAAATGGAAAGACAGGCAAGTAGCGTGATCTAATTGACCACCATTTTTCTAGCATGATGTTTTAGATACAAAAATAGAAAAATAGGTATTCTTTAAGGGCTAAATAATAAATTAAACCATTACATTATAAACTCAACTAAAATTATATTTAACTTATAAATTTATTACATAAAATTTTTTGACTCGTGTGTCGTAATCTAATATATATAAATAAACAGAATAAAATAATTGAATTATATGGACTAAATTACCTAAAAAGGCCCATTTCTAAGTAAATTTACAGAAATGGACCGATTACACCATTATTTACCGGAAAGGGCCGATTTTTGCAAAATGCGCCTATGTGTCCGCGTTTAAGGGGGAACGTATCAGCAAAGCGCGCCCTCAAGGGAGCGTCTTTTGTCACATCAGCAAAACGCGCTGACATGGAAACGTTTTGCTGACGTGGCAAAAAAGTTCCCTTGGGGACACGCTTTACTCCGTGTTTTTATATGTTAGGGATATTTGTATGTTAGTCCCTAGGGTTTTTATGGTTTTTAGGGTAAAATAAGTTAGGGTTTAGTATTTAGGTTTTTGTTAAAACAAGTTTGGGTTTATAGTTTTAGTAGTTTTTAAAAATAAATCAAGATTTAGTGTTATTTTATAAAAAATATTTAAATTAGGGTTTATGGTTTTTAAATAGATTAAGTAAATTAGGGTTCTAGGGTTTTAAATAAATTAAATTATGGTTTATGTTTTTTAAATAGATTAAGTAAATTAGGGTTCTAGGGTTTTAGATAAATTAAATTAGGGTTTAAAATAAATTAAATTATGGTTTATGGTTTTTAAATAGATTAAGTAAATTAGGGTTCTAGGGTCTTAGATAAATTAAGTTAGTGTTTCGGTTAAAATTAATTAAATTAAGATAAATTAAATTAGGGTTTGGGTTAGAATTAATTAAATTAAGGTTCTAAAGTTTTAGATAAATTAAATTAGGGTTTAGGGTTTTTAAATAGATTAAGTAAATTAGGGTTCTGGGGGTTTAGATGATTTAAATTAGGGTTTGGGTTAAAATTAATTAAATTAAGGTTCTAGGGTGTTAGATAAATTAAATTAAGGTTTAGGGTTTTTAAATAGATTAAGTAAATTAAGGTTCTAGGGTTTTAGATACATTAAATTAGGGTTTTGGGTTAAAATTAATTAAATTAGGATTCTAGGGGTTTATGGTTTTTAAATAGATTAAGTAAATTAGGGTTCTAAGGTTTTAGATAAATTAAATTAGGGTCTTGAGTTTTGGGTTAAAATTAATTAAATTAGGGTTTAGTTTTTTTAAAAAAATAAAATTGTGTCAATTTTTTTAAACAAAATTTGACTATTTTTACCCTGAAAAGATAATTTTGAGAAGACGTTTTTGAACAAATAGTGTCAAAAATGCCTCAAGCAGGATGCACTGTCAGCAAAAATACAGAAAAAAGGCTACCACATGGATGCTCTTTTGCTACAGTAGTTCCTGAAAAATAATTTTGAGAAGACGTTTCTGAACAAATTGTGTCAAAAACGCTTCAAGCAGGATGCATTGTCAGCAAAAATACAGAAAAAAAGCTACCACGTGGACACTTTTTTGCTACAATAGTTCCCGAAAAAATAATTTTGAGAAGACGTTTCTGAACAAATAGTGTCAAAAATGCTTCAAGTAAGATGCAATGTCATCAAAATTTCTGAAAAAAGCTCTCACGTGGACGCTCTTTTACTGCAGTAGTTCCTAAAAAAATAATTTTGAAAAGACGTTTCTAAACAGATAGTGTCAAAAACGCTTCAAGCAGGATGCAATGTCATCAAAATTTAAAAAAAAGCTCCCATGTGGACGCTCTTTTTCTATAATTGTTCATGCTTGGCCTTAGACTATAAATGAGACAAATATCATTCTCACGTTGCATAAGTTACAGCAAGAAAAATTAGAGAGGTTAAGTAGAATAAAAATTGAAGATGAGTGAACGTATTAGTACTATTATTTACTGTAACATCCGTAACCCATATTCGTTGTCGGAATAGGGTTAAAAGCGCTATCAGACTTATCAAAACATTTACAATTTATTTCACCATCATCATAGCATCATAATCATACATCAATACAGAGTCCCTTATATAGGTCATCGAGACCTTAAGCATGTATTAGAAAGGGGTCGGGACTAAACTGAGCTTATACAAAATTTTTCAAAACTCAAACATTTTTCAAAGTTGTACAGGTCACACGCCCGTATGAATAGGCCGTGTGCCTCACACGGGTTTAGACAAGCCTGTGTGTCTAGGCCGGTCAAAACAGGGCATACATACTAACTTGTCCATACGGCCACAAGACACGCATGTGTGCCAGGCCATGTGAAAATTAGAGAGGCTATTGACTTGGCCATATGGCTGACCACACGCCCGTGTGTGCGACCGTGTGGTCTGCCCAGGCTCATTTTGAAATGGCCCTCAAGCAACACGGCGGAGACACACGCCCGTGTCTCTGCTCGTGTGGGCAAAAATAGGCCATTTGCAAGGCCAAATTGCCACCCATTAAGGGTCCTCCCTACAAGCATCAAATAGGCATCTAAAGCATCATATTTTCAACCAATTTCAAACCCAAATCATACATCATTCATATCATATATTTATCAACCTAATTCATTCATAATTCACAAATCAAAACATAACATTCATAAGTCAAAGACATACCAAAACATATGATTTGTAACATCAATTTACCTCATTCATTCTCATGCCAAATTCTTACCAAAACCACAAACATATACCAAAAACTTACCAAATTGACCATTTATTTTGGCCAACCAAAAACATCTCATAATAGCAACATTGCATCACATATCATATGTAACACCTCTTACCCGTACCCGAGGCCGGGACCAGGTACAAGGCGTTACCAGACACATACTCTGACATTTTCAGAGAATACGGGTTATAAAATTTTCGTTCCAAATTAAAACCAATTAGTCAACATCTTAGTGTCCTTATTATGGGTCTACGAGACCCAAAACATACATTGAGAATGGTCTGAGACTCAATAGAGAACCTAAGAAAATTTCAGGAAAATTCTCTAAGTTAAGCCTCACACGCCCGTGTGGAGACAATGCACCCGCCTGTGTGCTTTGGGACACGCCCGTGCCCTTAACCCGTGTGGAATTAATTGACAGAGGTTTTCACATGGCCAAGCACATGCCCGTGTCCCTAGCTCGTGTCTTTCACACGGCCTAGACATGCCCGTGTGGTCGCCCGTGTCCAAAAACCCAGACATTTTGTTTATGACGTCAGCATGTATTTAGGGGCACACGGCCAAGACACACGTCCGTGTGCTAGGCCGTGCCCTCCACACGGTTGAGACACACGGTCGTGTCTTTTCCCATGTTTTTACTACCATGCATTCTGACTAAAGAAATTTTAGGTGCAAGGGAAACACGGTCGTACCACACGCCCATGCGGCTGACCATGTATCATACACGGCCTAGTCATACGCCCGTGTGTCTACCCGTGTGGACCCCCTTTTTAGGCTATAATTTCAAGCCAATGGTCACCCTCATCATTTCCTCTCATATAAGAACCCTAATTGCATTTAACATGACCCAAATATACTCAAAGACTATCATCAATGAATCTATTGCATATCAACCTCATCTCATTGGTTGAATACATACTCAATTATCCCCTTTTTAGAATAAGGGTTTCCGTCCCATTGAAACATATTTAGGCTTGGCTCATTATTACAATTCATTACCAATTATGGCCTAACCATTTCTAAATGTTTTGGCCACATTACAAAGGCCTATTTATGATATACCACATTTAATCATCACAAAAACATTTCTAACATAAACTTGCATGGTTGGTAGGTCATAACCTACAACGAAATGAGCCATGTCTTATGGCCATATACCAAAAAGAATAAGCTTAACATTTAAGCCTTTACATTGGCCAACCAATGACATATAAAACCAAGTAACCACAAACCTATACATGCTATTGTAACAAAATAGAAGTATCTATATACCAAAATAGGACAAATAGATAGTGTTGACAATACTCCAACCGTCTTCCAATCTCTATGAGTCCGTGAGCTCTATAAGATAGGGAAAAGAGAGGGGTAAGCATTTACATGCTTAGTAAGCCCGAATAATTGGAAAGTAAACTTACCGATTAATTAGCGTACAACCATGTTAGACAGCCAATCCAATAAATAGAGGATAACCTCCTATTATATGCATTCAAACATCAAGTTAGTCCTAAAATAATTCATCATGTAATTTGTCTTAGATGAGTTCATCATCCAACATTTTCATTTCTATACCTCATGTTAATCCCGTTGAATGCCTCGAAAATCTCAATGATTATCCATTTACCGTCAAGTCATAAGAGTGATCTTTTCAAGTACGCACTCCCGTGAACCTCACATCTTACGGTCCGTAATATAAACTCATGGAGTATTGTTGGGATTACCAGTCCAGGCAAATCCCTTATAGTGGCAAACACCCTTAATGAGCTCAGATCTGAATTACCAGTCTAGGCTAAATTTAGACCCTAATTAGATTACCCGTCCGGGCTAAATCTTTAATGCACACATATTCTTTGGGATGCTCGATCACTCAAGGAATACCCATCCGGGTTAGATCCTTCCTATATTTGAGATCAACGGATTACCCATCCCGGCTAAATCCTTTTCTACAACACATGCAGGATGTCAAGTCACGTAAGCCATGGTTTATCCATCGAATTTCCTCTTTTACTTCAACTGGGACATTTATCATCTAGTCATTATTATTAACACATTTAATGGATTTTCATGCCATCTTTATACAAAACTATTACACATTCATAAAACATGCATTTAGGCATATCATTGGTTTGCCTTAAGTTATTCGAACTTACCTGGTATTTGTGTCGGTTTTCATGTTTTGGTTATTCCAAAACCTTTCGTTTTCCTCGATCGACCTCCGAAATTTGCTCTACGGGGTCTATAACAATAAAAATGAATTATCAATATCTCACATTATTATTTTCGAGCCTAAATTTCACCCCAAAAAATGACTATTTTGCCCCGAACCTTTCACATTATTTACGATTTAATCCCTAGGCTCGTAAAATGATATACATGCAATTCCTTGGTTACCCAAGCCTAGCCGAATGCATATAAACTCATACTAGCCCACATTTTCCTCTACTTCACATTTCTACCACATATTTTGTACCTTTTGCAAAAAGGTCATTTTAGGGGCTTTTCATGAAAATCACTTAGGAAAAGATGTTTAACACACATCTAACTTTCATATTCTCCCATAAAACATCAAAGAACAAACATGTCACACATGGGTCACTTTGCATACATGAACCCTCGCTTAAAATATAGGTAGAAATGGAGAGAACATGTTACAAGGACCTAAAAAATACAAAGAACATTAAAAACGGGGCTAAGAGTCACTTACTATTGAGCTTGAAAATGTTGAAAACCCTAACTATGGAGGGCTTGAGAATTTTAGCTGGTACAAGGGAGAAGATGGCTGATTTTTTCCTTCATTTTCTTTTTTTATTGATTTTATTACCAAATGACCAAAATGCCCCTCCTTACTAAACTTCCAAAATTTTCCATGCATGCCCATTTTTGTCCAAAAACTTAAAAATTGGGCAAATTTTTCTTTAAGACCTTCTAATTAATAATCTAAAGCAATTTTATGCAAATTGCTTCTAGAATTCAAGTTTTGAAATTTATTCAATTTGGTCCTTATTTTCCAATTGGACTCCTTACTCATAGAATTTCTTCATGAAACTTTAACACATGCATATTCTCATATTCTAGGCCTCATAATAATCATAAAAAAATATTTCAACGTCAGATTTGGGGTCCCAAAACCACTGTTCTGACCAGGCCCTATTTCGGGATGTTACATTTCTCCCCCCTTAGAGACTTTCGTCCTCGAAAGTCTTACCAGTAAATAGGTTCGGATATTGGCTTTTCATGGTTTCTTCTGGCTCCCATGTAGCCTCTTTCACCCCATGTCGATGCCATAAAACTTTTACTAAAGCCACATCTTTATTTCTCAGCTGTTTAATCTCACGAGCCAAAATCTTGACCGGTTATTCACCATAAGTCATGTCCAGTCTAATTTCAATCTCCGTTGGTGAAATCACATGTGAGGGGTCTAATCGATATCGCCTTAACATAAATACATGAAACACGTCGTGAATCTTTTCCATTCTTGGTGGCAATGCCAAACGATAGGCTAATGGTCCTACTTTTTCAGTGATCTTGTATGGTTTGATAAATCGCGGACTCAGTTTGCCTTTTCGGCCAAATCTCAATACCTTTTTCCATGGAGATACTTTCAAAAATACCCTATCTCCAACTTGAAATTCGATCTTTCTTCTTTTTAGGTCAGCATATGACTTTTTCCTATCCAATGCCGCTTTTAAGCAGTCACGTATCACATTAACCTTTTCCTCAGTTTCCTTGATCAGATCAACTCCGTGAATCTGACTCTCTTTAAGTTCTGTCCAATACAATGGAGTTCGACACCTTCTGCCATACAAGGCCTCATAAGGCGCCATCTTCAAACTCGTTTGAAAACTGTTGTTGTAGGCGAACTCTACCAATGGCAGGTGTTTTTCCAAGCTGCCCTAAAATTCGAGGATGCAACATCGCAACATATCTTCAAGAGTTTGAACCATCCACTCAGGCTGACCATCAGTTTGCAGGTGAAAAGCTGTACTAAAGCTCAACCTAGTACCCAAGGCTTCTTGCAGCTTCTTCCAGAATCTCGAAGTGAATCTCGAGTCTCAGTTTGAAATAATCGATAGTGGTACCCCGTGTAATCTCACCATCTCAGATATATACAAGTCGGCCAACTTATCAAGTGAATAATCTGTCATTCTCGAGATAAAATGAGCCGATTTTGTCAACTTATCCACCACTACCCATATAGCATCTTTCTTTTTCAGGGTCAATGGTAATCCTATCACGAAGTCTATAGTAATTCTGTCCCACTTCCATTCTGGGACCATCACAGGCTGTAACAAACCTGAAGGTACTTGATTTTCAACCTTGACTTGCTGACATATCAAGCATTTCGATACAAATTTAGAGATGTCTCTTTTCTTGCCGTTCCACCAGTACATTTTCTTCAAATCATTGTACATTTTGGTGCTTCCAGGATGAATAGACAAACGACTATTATGCGCCTCTTGCAAAATTCTCTGAATAATTTCATCGTTCCTCATTACACATACTCTGTCTCTGAATATCGCACATCCATCAGAACCTATATGAAAATCGGATTCGATGCCCGACTCATTTGAGTTCTTTTAGCTTGCAAGTCACTATTCTGAGCCTGAACATCAGAAATTTCTTGAAGATATGTCGGCCTAGCCTCTAGCTCTGCCAAGACCTACCCATCATCAAACAATTCCAATCGAGCGTTCATGGCCCTTAATGCAAACAAAGATTTTTTGCTTAGCGCGTCGGCGAGCACATTTGCCTTTCCCGAATGGTAATTGATGATCAACTCGTAATCTTTAATTAATTCTAACCATCTTCGTTGTCTCAGATTCAATTCTTTTTGAGTCATCAAATACTTCAAACTCTTGTGGTCTGTGAATATACGACAACTCTCACCATATAAATAATGCCTCCAAATTTTCAAGGCAAAAACAATGGCGGCAAGTTCTAAGACATGCGCCGGATAATTCTTCTCATGTGGCTTCAACTTCCGTGAAACGTAAGCTATCACCTTTCCATTTTGCATAAGCACACAACCCAGTCCATTTAAATACGCATCACTGTAGACCACAAACTCTTTTCCCGACTCGGGTAATATTAGAACTGAAGCTTCAGTCAGCAATGTCTTTAACTTCTCGAAACTTCGCTAACACTTTTCTGACCATTCAAACTTAACGTCTTTCTGTAGCAACCTCGTCATTGGAGTTTCTATCATGGAGAATCCTTTCACAAATCTTCGGTAGTAACCGGCTAAGCCCAAAAAGATTCTAACCTCTATTACATTTTTAGGTGTTTTCCATTCAATGATAGCAGATATATTACTTGGATCAACTCGAATGCCATCACCCGAAACAATATGTCCCAAAAACCCTACCTCTTGATGCCAAAACTCACTCTTGCTGAACTTAGCATACAATTGTTTTTCCCGTAAGGTCTGTAACACAGTCCTCAGATGCTTCGTATGTTCTGTCTCATCCTTGGAATAAATTAAAATGTCGTCAATGAACACAACGACAAACTTGTCCAAGTATGGCTGAAATATTCTATTCATTAGGTCCATAAATACAGCCGGTGCATTCGTCAACCCAAACGGCATGACAAGAAATTCATAGTGGCCATACCTCGTTCTGAAAGCTATCTTATGCATGCCTGATTCCTTAACTCGCAACTGATAATAGCTGGATCTCAGGTTTATCCTAGAGAACACAGCGACTCCCCTCAACTGGTCAAACAAATCATCGATCCTTGGCAAAGGATAATTATTCTTGATAGTTACCTTGTTCAGTTGTCGATAATCTATACATAGCCTCATTGACCCATCTTTCTTCTTTATAAATAGTACGGGAGCACCCCAAGGTGAAAAGCTCGGCCTTGCAAAACCTTTATCCATTAGTTCTTGCAACTGTGCTTTTAAATCTTTTAGCTCGGTTGGTGCCATCCTATACGGAGCAATAGAAATAGGATCTGTTCCTAGCACTAGTTCAATACCAAACTCTATCTCTCTATCGGGAGGTAATCCGGGTAATTCCTTCGGGAACACGGATGAATATTCACATACTATTGGTACGGACTTAATCTTCAACTCCGTTTCCTTAGTGTTTGGTACAAAAGTAAGGTAGGCTTCGTACCCTTTTCTCATATATCTTTGAGCAATCATTGATGTAATTACAACCGGCGGTGTACCCAATTCTCTTGAATCAACCCATAGAACCTCACCATCTAGGCACTTTAATTCAATATACTTGCTACCACAGTTTACAATTATATCATGCAGGGTTAACCAATCCATGCCACGTATTACATCAAACTCATCAAATGGAAACAACATAAGGTTAGCCAGAAAACAATGACCTTGAATCGTCAAAGGACAATTCTTACAGACCTTATCAACCAAGACTGACTTGCCTAATGGGTTCGACACTCTAATTATAAATTCTGTAGGTTCAATGGATATATTCATACCAGAAACCAATCTCATGCAAATGTATGAATGCGTTGATCCCGGATCAATTAAGGCAACAACACAAGTGTTAAAAAGAACAAAGGTACCCGTGATAACGTCAGGAGCAGAGGCTTTCTCTCGAGCGCGTAATGCATACGTTCTTGTAGGGGTTCAAGCCTCTAATTTTGCAGTGTCTTTGGCCACAACTCAATTGCCACTAGTACGTCCTGGATATCTCAGAGGTCTACCTCATGAAATAGGAGCACTCAACTTCGGGGCTAATTCCATCTCTTTATTGGTTTGCTCTGGGCAGTATCTGAGGAAATGGTCAAGAGAACCACATCTATAGCATGCACCGCTCTTTATTCGGCACTCTTTGAAGTGGAATTTATTTCAACTTTTACATGTCGACTTTTGGTCATCTACACTCCCCATGCTAGTCACCATCAGGGAGGAAGACTTCTGGTTACGTCATTTGGAGCTTCTCGCACTACCCGACTATCCTATCGATGAAGTGGAGCGTTCATGTTGGCTCATTGATTTCTTAGTAGGAAATGAGAGTGTCTTAGTACTGGACCTCTTGCTCGAAACTCGAGCTTCTCTCTTAGCTTACTTTATTTCATTATTAAGCTCCTCGACTTTCTTGGCCTGATCAGCTAATGTAGCAAACTCTCGAATCTCAAGGACCCCAATTAACAGCTTGATTTCCTTATTCAGACCTTCCTTGAAGCGTTTACACATTTCTGACTCTGTTTGAACCCATTCAGTCACATACTAACTTAGTCTTACGAATTCCCTTTCGTATTCCAATACAGTCTTATTTCCTTGTTTGAGTTCCAAGAACTCCTTTTGCTTCAAGTCTAAGAACCTTTGACTGATATATTTCTTCTTAAACTCCATTTGGAAAAATTCCCAAGTGATGTTCCCCTTGGCACCACTAAAGATATAGTCTTCCACCAGTGGTATGCAGTATCCTTTAGAAGAGATACAACACACTTTAAACACTCCTCAAGCGTACATGATAACTCTTCGAATACTCGTATAGTGTTCTCGAGCCAGAACTCAGCTCGATCAGCATCATCATCAATCTTAGCTCTAAATTCTTCAGCCCCATACTTCCTAAGCTTATCCACCGGAGCCTTACCAATTCTTACAAGTGCCATACCTCGTGGCACTTCCTCATCAGGTCGGTTAGGGGGTGGGGGAGGTCGTGGTATGTTGGGGCGATTTCTCAAATAATCCCCAAACCACTCATCCATCATGTTGAAGAAGGCAGCTCAGTCCTCTTCCCGACCTTCAGACATAGGCCTTCTACTACTACTAGAAACAGCTCATTGTACTGAAGCTGGAGCATGGTTCTCGGCTCCCTCAAACTTATCTTGTGCTTGATTGGAAGACATTCACTATATTCAAAGACAATTAAACAGTTAGGAGATGTCACACTATCAACGTTCGTATAATGACATGTTTAGCTAAACTCAATACACCCTACGGTAGTCCTAGAACTGACTAAACCGTAGTTCTGGTACCACTAAATGTAACACTTTTTACCCGTACCTGAGGCTGGCACTAGGTACAAGGCATTACCAGACATATACTCTGACATTTTCGAAGAATACGGGTTATAAAATTTCGTTCAAAATTAAAACCAATCAGAAAACATTTTAGTGTCCCTATTTTAGGCCTACGAGACCCAAAACATACATTGAGAATGGTCTAGGACTAAACTGAGAACCTAAGAAAATTTCAGGAAAATTCTCTAGGTTAAGCCTCACATGCCCGCATGGAGACAATGCACCCGCCCGTGTGTTTTAGGACATGCCCGTGTCCCTAACCCGTGTGGAATTAACTGAATTTATTTTCTATTTTGAACCTACAGAGGTTTTCACACGGCCAAGCACACGCCCGTGTCCCTGGCCTGTATCTTTCACACGGCTTAGACGCGCCCGTGTGGTCGTCCGTGTCCAAAAACCCAGACATTCTGTTTATGACTTGAGCATGTATTTAGGGCACACGACCAAGATACACGCCCGTGTGCTAGGCCATGCCCTTCTCACGATTGAGACACACGGTCATGTCTCTTTCCATGTTTTTACTACCATGCATTCTGACTAAAGAAATTTTAGGTGCAGGGGACATACGACCGTACCACACGCCCATGGGGCTAACCGTGTGGATCACTTTTTAGGCTATAATTTCAAGCCAATGGTCACCCTCATCATTTCCTCTCATATAAGAACCCCAATTGCATTTAACATGACCCAAATATACTCAAAGACTATCATCAATGAATCTATTGCATATCAACCTCATCTCATTGGTTGAATACATACTCAATTATCCCCTTTTTATAATAAGGGTTTTCGTCCCATTGAAACATATTTAGGCTTGGCTCATTATTACAATTCATTGCCAATTATGGCCTAACCATTTCTAAATGTTTTGGCCACATTACAAAGGCCTATTTATGATATACCACATTTAATCATCACAAAAACATTTCTAACATAAACTTGCATGGTTGGTAGGTCATAACCTACAACAAAATGAGCCATGTCTTATGGCCATATACCAAAAAGAATAAGCTTAACATTTAAGCCTTTACATTGGCCAACCAATGACATATAAAACCAAGTAACCACAAACCTATACATGCTATTGTAACAAAATAGAAGTATCTATATACCAAAATAGGACAAATAGATAGTGTTGACAATACTCCAACCGTCTTCCAATCTCTACGAGACCTCGAGCTCTGTAAGACAGGGAAAAGAGAGGGGTAAGCATTTACATGCTTAGTAAGCCTGAATAATTGGAAAGTAAACTTACCAATTAATTAGCATACAACCATGTTAGACAACCAATCCAATAAATAGAGGATAGCCTCTTATTACATGCACTCAAACATTAGTTAGTCCCACAATAATTCATCATGTAATTTGTCTTAAATGAGCTCATCATCCAAAATTTTCATTTCTATACGTCATGTTAATCCCGTTGAATACCTTAGAAATCTCGATGGATTATCCATGTACCGTCAAGTCATAAGAGTGATCTTCTCAAGTACGCACTGCTGCGAACCTCACATCTTACTGTGGGATTACCAGTCCATGCTAAATCCCCCATAATATAAACTCATAGAGTGTTGTCGGGATTACCAGTTCAGGATATATCCCTTATAGTGGCAAACACCCTTAATGAGCTCGGATCTGAATTACCAGTCCAGGCTAAATTCAGACCCTAATCGGATTAACCATCCGAGCTAAATCCTTAATGCACACATATTCTTCGGGAGTCTCAATCACTCAAGGAACACCCGTATGTATTAGATACTTCTTATATTTGAGATCAACGGATTACTCGTCCAGGCTAAATCCTTTTCTGCAACGCATGCAGGATCTCAAGATACGTAAGCCATGGTTTATCCATCGAATTTGCCCTTTTACTTCAACTGGGACATTTATCAACTTCTCATTATTATTAACACATTTCATGTATTTTCATGCCATCATTATTTACAACTATCACAAATTCATAAAACATGCATTTAGGCATATTATGAGTTTACGTTGAGATATTCGATCTTACCTGGTATTTGTGTCGATTTTCGTGTTTCGATTATTCCAAAACCTTTTGTTTTCCTTGATCGACCTTTGGAATTTGTTCCTTAGGGTCTAAAACAATAAAAATGAATTATCAATATCTCACATTATTCTTTTCGAGCCTAAATTTCACCCCCAGACGAAATGATCGTTTTGCCCCTAACCTTTCACATTATTTACGATTTAATCTCTAGGCTCGTAAAATGATATACATGCAATTCCTTGGTTACCCAAGCCTAGCCGAATGCATTATAAACTCATACTAGCCTATATTTTCCTCTACTTCACATTTCTACCACATATTTTGTGCATATTTTGTACCTTTTGCAAAAGGTCCTTTTAGGGGCTTTTCATGAAAATCATTTAGGAAAAGATGTTTAAAACACATATAACTTTCATATTCTCCCATAAAACATCAAAGAACAAACATGTCACACATGGGTCACTTTGCATACATGAACCCTAGCTTAAAATATAGGTAGAAATGGAGAGAACATGTTACAAGGACCTAAAAAATACAAAGAACATTAAAAACGGGGCTAGGAGTCACTTACTATTGAGATTGAAAATGTTCAAAACCCTAGCTATGGAGGGCTTGAGAATTTCGGCTGGTACAAGGGAGAAGATGGCTGGTTTTTGCCTTCATTTTCCCTTTTTATTGATTTTATTACCAAATGACCAAAATTCCCTCCTTACTAAACTTACAAAATTTTCCATGCATGCCCATTTTTGTCCAAAAACTTAGAAATTGGGAAAATTGCTCTTTAAGACCTTCTAATTAATAATCTAAAGCAATTTCATACAAATTTCTTCTAGAATCCAAGTTTTGCAATTTATTCAATTTGATACTTATTTTCCAATTGGACTCTTTACTCATAGAATTTCTTAATGAAACTTTAACACATGCATATTTTCATATTCTAGGCCTCATAATAATCATAAAAGAAATATTTCAATATCAGATTTGGGTTCCCAAAACCACTATTCTGACTTGGTCCTATGTCGGGATGTTGCATTATATACCAAAATCAAACCATAAGTTTAACCATAATCTATCCATATCACATGGCATGATATACACATTACAAAACATATTCACATACTTCTAGCATATACATGGCATACTTAAATATTTACACTTTCAAAAGATACCAAAATAGAGTTTGATAGTGTGGTGATGTTCTTTAACGATCCCCGAGCTTTTGGTAGCTTCGATATCTATAAAACAGTTGAAAGACACACAAAGTAAGCTTTCAAAAGCTTAGTAAACCATATACAAATAAACTTAACAATATAAACATATAAGCATCATAATATACATATGCTCCTTAGCTAAATGCAATCACAAAGCACGTAGCTCAAATACATTTCACATATTCCCCATTCATTTGCACATATAGCATATTTTCTCAAACTGTTGTCACATATAATCACTTGATCACAAAGATACATATACTTACCTTTCAACATCAAATATGATATACAATTCCAAACGTACTTGAATCGGATACACATTTCATATAATCATTTGTTTCTCGGAATGCCTGTTGAACTATTCAAAATTAATGAGGATACTCGGATAACTCGAAAAACTCGTACAATGCCAACATCCCAGGTGTGGTCTTACATGTAATCAATATCTATGCCACTGTCCCAGGCAGGGTCTTACACGAGATCAAAAACGATGCCGATGTCCTAGACGTGGTCTTACACGAAAACACATATCGGATCCTATGTTATGACATATGTATCCTAACTATTCCTATGGTTCGTACAGGACTTCTCGGACATCGAAACTTTGTTGATACTTTCTCGGATATCTCATACTGAACTCATATAATCATTTATCATTGTTCAAAAGCATATAAACAATAATAATTCAATTCAAAATACATTTATTTGGATATCAATTTACCTCGTATGAAAATGAACGAAAACGAGTAACTATTCAATGGCTTTCGTTTTCCCCCGATCTAATTCCGTTTTCTTTAGTTCTTGATCTAACCACATTCAAATTTAACCATTTTATTCACCAAATCATTCAATTCAATCCAAAAATGCATATTTAGGGGATTTTACAAATTAGACCTCACATTTTCACATTTTGACACTTTAGTCCTTAATTCACAAAATAAAAAATAAACAAAATTTATATATGCCCATACCTTAATCAAAAAACAAAGAAATTATAAAAATAGATCAAAAAACATACCTTAATCAAAAAAAGCATTGGCCGAACCCTAGGTATTCTTTTTCCTTTTATTTTTCTTTGATTTTTAGTTGAAGAACACTTAAAATGAGCTAATTTTAACATTTCTTTTTTTTTAACACATTAATTCATCAATTACCAATTTACCCTTGCATTATAAACATTTAAAACATTAACATTAATGTCATAAACGTCCACTCATATTTCCAATTGTCAAATATCAACATAAGGACCTTTCATTTAAAAAGACATTGTAAATAGACACTTTATCAATTAGCAAGCCATTTTTAAATTTTATGCGATTAGGTCCTTTTATTAAATTAAGCACACAAAGGGTTAAATTTTCATACGAAACTTTCACACATGTCAATTCACATATTATAAGCACAAAAAATAATGTTAAAACATTTTTCTAACTCAAATTTGTGGTCCCAAAACCACTATTTTGATTAGGTTCTAAACCGGGATGTTACAACTCTTCCCCCTTAGGGATTTTCGTCCCCAAAAATCTTACCGTCAAACAGATTCAGATATTGTTGTATCATAGCATCTTCAAACTCCTACGTAACCTATTCAACACTGTCTCGATGCCACATTACTTTTACTAACGAAATTTTCTTATTTCTCAATTCTTTAATCTCACGAGCTAAGATACGGATCGATTCTTCTTCATAGGTCATATCAGACTGAATCTCAATCTCAGACGGAGAAATCACATGTGATGGATCAGACCTAACCATCGAAGCATCGATACGTGGAATACATTATGTATCTTTTCTGGCTCAGGTGGCAACAACAATATGTAAACAACCGTCCTAATAAGCTCGATAATCTCATATGGCCTGATGAATCTCGAACTTAATTTTCCTTTTCTGCCAAATCGTATACTTTCTTCCACGGGGATACTTTCAGAAACACTTTGTCACTGATCTCAAATTTAATATCCTTTCGTTTCAAGTTTGCATACGATTTCTGACGATCAGAAGCTGCTTTCAGACTATCTCGGATTGTTTTCACTTTCTGTTCGGTCTCTTTAATCAATTCAACCCCGTGTATCTTATTCTCACTGAGCTCAGTCCAATACAAAGGTGTACGACATTTGCGACCATATAAGGCTTTGTACAGTGCCATTTTAATGTGCGATTGAAAACTGTTATTGTAAGCGAATTCAATCAATGGCAAATACTATTCCCACGAACCTTCAAGCTCGAGAATGCAACATCTCAACATATCCTTGAGTATCTGAATAATCCGCTCGGATTGACCATCTGTCTGCGGGTGAAAAGCAGTACTGAAATGCAATTTCATACCTAAAGCCTCTTGCAGTTTCTTCTAAAATTGTGAAGTGAATCTCGGATCTCTATCTGACACAATAGACAAAGGTACCCCGTGCAATCTTACAACATCAGAAATGTATAACTCAACTAACTTATCCAGTGAGTAATCAGATTGTACTGGAATAAAATGAGCTGATTTCGTCAATCGGTCAACCACAACTTAGATAGCATATTTCTTTCGCGGAGATAGGGGCGAACCCGAAACAAAATCCATCGCCACTCTATCCCATTTCCATTCCGGAATCATAATCGATTGTAACAAAGTAGATGACACTTAATGATCAGCTTTAACTTGCTGGCAGATCAAACATTTCGAAATAAAATCAAAGATGTTGCGCTTCATACTAGGCCACTAATAAAGTTGTTTCAGAACATTATACATTTTCGTGCTACTCGAATGTACAGATAAATGACTGTTGTGAGCTTCGTTCAAAATCATCTGAATCAACTCTAGATTTCTCAGAACACAAATCCAATCTCGAAATCTCAGACAATCATCTTTATCAACTCTGAATTTTGAATCAGAATCTAAATTACTCTGAGCTCGTTTTGCTATTATCTCATTATCAACCTTCTGAGCATTAATAATCTATTGTAAAAATAAAGGTCTTGCTTTCAAATTTTCTAAAATCGAACCATCATTAGACAAAGCTAAATGAGTATTCATGGCACGTAATGCAAACAAAAACTTTCAACTTAGAGCATCAGCAGCAACATTAGCTTTTCTCGGATGATAATCAATAACAAGCTCATAGTCTTTCAGTAACTCTAGCCATCTTCTCTGTTGCAGATTCAAATATTTCTGAGTCATCAAATATTTCAAACTTTTATGATCTGAAAACCAAATAGATAATGTCGCTAGATTTTCAAAGCGAACACAATCGCAGCTAATTCTAGATCGTGCGTCGGATTGTTCTCTTCTTGCAGCTTTAACTGTCTCGAAGCATAAGCAATGACTTTTCCTTCCTTCATCAAAACACATCCCAGACCGTTGAACGAAGCGTAACTGTAGATCACAAATTCTTTACTTGATTCAGGTTGTACTAACACTGGAGCTTCAGTCAATAGGACTTTCAACTATCAAAGCTTTTCTAATATTTTTTAGACCAATTTTATATCTTTCTAAAGCAACTTCGTCAACGGAGTCACGATCATTGAAAAGCCTTTACAAACCTTTGATAATAACCAGCAAGTCCAAGAAAACTGTGAACTTCTGAAATATTTCTCGGAGGCTTCCAATCAAAAATGGCTAAAATTTTGCTCGGATCAACTCAGATACCGATGCTGACACAATATGCCCCAGAAAACCAACTTCGCACAACCATAACTCACATTTGCTAAACTTCGCATACAATCACTTAACACGTAAAGTTTGTAGTATTATTCTCAAATGCTCGGCATGTTGGGATTCATCACACGAATAAATCAATATGTCATCAATGAATAGGACAACAAATCGATCTAAATACGACCTAAAAATTCTATTAATCAAATCCATAAAGATAGCAGGTGCATTAGTTAATTCGAAAGGCATAACTAAGAACTCATAATGGCCGTACCTCGTTCTGAATGCAGTTTTCGAAATGTCTGAGTCTTTTACTCGCAACTGATAATAGCCTGATCTCAAATCTGTATTCGAAAACATGGTAGCTCCTTTCAGCTGATCAAACAAATCATCAATTCGGAGCAGAGGCTATTTATTCTTGGTAGTCACTTTGTTCAACTGACGATAATTAATGCACATTCTTATCGTACAGTCTTTCTTTTTCACAAATAGAACTAGTGCACCCCAAGGTGAAAAACTCAGTCTAGCAAACCCTCTATCGGTAAACTCTTGCAATTGAGACTTTAATTCTTTTAGTTCGGTCGGAGCCATTCTATACAGTCTATTGAAATCAGAGTAGTTTTCAGTACTGACTCAATGCCAAATTCAACTTCTTGGATTAGAGGTAATCTCGGAAGTTCTTCAGGAAACACATCAAGGAATTCACAGACAACAGGCACTGATTCAATTTTCTTTTTTGTTACTTACGAATCGATCACATAGGCAAAGTAGACTTCACAACCTTTTCTCACAATACTCAAAGCTTTCATCGAAGATGTTACGGCTGGCAACCTATTCAAATCGCTAGATTCAATTCGAACTATTTCATCATTCTTGCATCTGAAATCAATAGTTTTCCATTTGCAATTCACAATAGCATCGTGCAAAGTTAGCCAATCCATACCCAGAATTATATCAAACTCATCAAAAGGTAATAACATCAGATCATCCTGAAAACAAATGTCTCGAAACATTAACGGACAACTCTTGCAGACTTTATCAACCAAAACACATTTGTCTAGGGGGTTCGATACTGTAATCACAAATTTAGTAGACTCTACAGGTAAAGTCTTACTGTTCACTAAGTTCATGCATATATATGAATGTGTCGATCCTAGATCTATCAACGCAATCACAGAAGTACCGTAAAGAGTAAAAGTACCAGTTATAACATCTAGAGACGAAGCTTCCTTACAAGCTCGAATGGCGTAGGCTCTGGCAGGTGCTTTAGCCTCGGATCATATAACAGTGTCTTTAGTTCCTTTGTGACTACCACTCACATTTCTTGTGTTCCTGGGAGGTCTACCTCGAGCTGATATGTTACTTTGTCAAAGATTTTTCACAATTTCTTGCTCAACAGACTTGGACAATCACAAATAAAATGATCTAATGATCCACATTTAAAACAAGCCCGATCATACAATCTATAATTACCGAGATGTCTTTCACCACAGTGTTTGCACTTTGGGCGATCAGATCTGAAATTTCCAACACTTACAACAGAAGTAGTTGGAGCTCTAAGGTTCGAATGAGTTCTAGCATGATCTCTACTCGAATACCCCACATTAGCCTTTGAACGGCTATAATCATCACAGAATTTCTTTGGCATAGACTGAAATGATTTGCTTACAGATCTCTTTCTCACATCTCTAGCTTCTGAGATAGTCTTTCTTTTCTTTTTCCCGAGTTCTTCGGCTTTACATGCTCGGTTAACAAATATAACAAACTCTTTTATTTATAAAATCCTGATTAATAATTTGATGTCTTCATTAAAGCCATCCTCGAATCTCTTCACATAATTGCTTTAGTCAAAACACATTCCCGTACATATTGGCTCAATCTCACAAATTCTCGCTCGTATTCTGTAATAGACATAGGTCTTGTTTAAGCTCAAGAAACTCTTTACGTTTCTGATCGATAAATATTTGACTGATATATTTCTTTTGGAATTTCGCTTGAAAGAAATCCTAGATGACTCGTTCTCTCAGAACCACAGATATCAATGTCTTCAACAAATGATATGCCATATCTCTCAAAAGTGAAATGACACATTTTATGCATTCATCTGGAGTCAAAGACAATTCATCAAACACTCGTATCGTGTTCTCTAACCAAAATTCAGCTCTCTCGGTATCATCATTAGTAGTAGCTCAAAATTTTTTGACCCCATATTCTCTAATTTTATCAACCGGAGGCTTAATCAACTGAATCAGATTAGCTTGTGGCCTAGCAGGAACTTGCAGAGGATTGACCAGGGGTGAATGTTATGGCACAACCGGATTAGTTCAAATATTTTGGGTGAACCAATCATTCATCATTTGATAAAAAGCCGGCCTAACCTCTCCCTTATGGCTACTAGTAGTAGGTCTAGAGTCGGATGGCGCTGTCCCTTGAGCGGGAGCAGGCGCATTATTCTCAACATCGTCAACTACGGCTCATTCGGGTTTATAAATATAGCATGTATAGCTAGACTCATATACGCTACGTTAATCCTTGAATCAGCTAAACCGTAGCTCTGATACCAACCAAATGTAACACCCTAACCCGTATCCGTCGTCAGAATAGGGTTAAAGGCATTACGGGACTTATCAAAACATTTACAGTTCATTTCACCATCATCATAGCATATAATCATACATCAATACAGAGTCCCTTATATAGGTCATCGAAACTTTAAGCATGCATTAGAAAGGGGTCGGGACTAAACTAAGCTTATAAAAAACTTTTCAAAACTTAAACATTTTTCAAAGTTGTACAGGTCAGACGCCCGTATGAACAGGTCGTGAACCTCACATGACTTTAGACAAGCCCGTGTGTCTAGGACGTGTCAAAACATGGGATACATACTGACTTGTCAACACGGCCACAAGACACGCCCGTGTTCCAGGCCGTGTGAAAATTAGAGAGGCTACTGACTTGGCCACAAGGTTGACCACACGCCCGTGTGTGCGACTGTGTGGTCTGCCCAGGCTCATTTCAAAATGGCCCGACAGCAACACAGCAGAGACACACGACTGTGTCTCTGCCCGTGTGGGCAAAAATAGGCCATTTGCAAGGCCAAATTGGCACCCATTAAGGGTCCTCCATACAAGCAAATAAATAGGTATCTAAAGCATCAAATTTTCAACCAATTTCAAACCTAAATCATACATTACTCATATAATATATTCATCAACCTATTTCATTCATAATTCACAAATCAAAACATAACATTCATAAGTCAAAAGACATATCAAAACATATGATTTGTAATATCAATTTACCTCATTCATTCTCATGCCAAATTGTTACCAAAACCACAATCAAACATATACCAAAAACTTACCAAATTAACCATTTCTTTTGGCCAACCAAAAACACCTCAAAATAGAAACATTGCATCACATATCATGTACCAAATTCAAACCATAAGTTTAACCATAAGCTAGCCATATCACATGGCATGATATACACATTACAAAACATATTCACATACTTCTAGCCTATACATGCCATACCTCAATATTTACACTTTCAAAAGGTACCAAAATAGAGTTCGATGGCGTGGTGATGTTCCTCAACGATCCCGAAGCTTCCGGTAGCTTCGATATCTATAAAACAATTGAAAGACACATAAAGTAGGCTTTCAAAAGCTTAGTAAGCCATATACAAATAAACTTAACAATATAAACATATAAGCATCATAATATACATATACTCCTTAGTCAAATGTAATCACAAACCACATAGCTCAAATACATTTCACATATCCCCATTCATTTGCACATATAGCATATTTTCTCATACTTTTGTCACATATAATCACTTGATCAAATATGATATAAACTTTCAACATCAAATATGATATACAATTTCAAACGTACCTGAATCAGATACACATTTCATATAATCATTTGTTTCTCGGAATGCCCGTTGAACTATTCCGAATGAATAAAGATACTCGGATAGCTTAGAAAACTTGTACAATGCCAACATCCCAGACGTGGTCTTACATGTAATCAATATCTATGCCACTATCCTAGATAGGGTCTTACACGAGTTCAAATACGATGCCGATGTCCCAGACATGGTCTTACATGAAAACACATATCGGATCCTATGTCATGACATATGTATCCTAACTATTCCTATAGTTTGTACGGGACTTCTTGGATGTCGAAACTTTGTAGATACTTTCTCAGATATCTCATACTGAACTCATATAATCATTTATCATTGTTCAAAAGCATATAAACAATAATAATTCAATTCAAAACATATTTATTTGTATATCGACTTACCTTGTACGAAAATGAACGGAAACGAACAACTATTCAACGGCTTTCATTTTCCACTGGAGTCAAAGACAATTCATCAAACACTCGTTTCGTGTTCTCTAACAAAAATTTAGCTCTCTTGGCATCATTATTAGTAGTATCTTGGAATTCTTCGGCCCCATATTTTCTAATTTTATTGACTGGAGGCTTAATCAACTTAATTAGATTAGCTTGTGGCCTAACAGGAACTTGCGGAGGATTGACCGGGGGTGAATGTTGTGGTACAGCCAGATTAGTTCGGATATTTTTTGGTGAACCAATCATTCATCATTTGGTAAAAAGCCTGCCTAGCCTCTCCCTTATGGCTACGAGTAGCAGGTCTAGAGTTGGATGGCGCTGTCTTTTGAGTGGGAACAGGTGCATTGTTCTCGACATCATCAGCTACGGCTCGTTAGGGATCCATTTGCTATATAAAAACACATTTTCATTGTCAAGATTCATCACTATTCTCTGCCCAAGTGCAGACTAGACCAGTTCAAATGCTTCGGTTAACAATATTCTCATCTGTCCAAGTTTTGCTAATATGGAATAAGCCATTCGACTTTCATAAGACGAAAATTTTATCACACAATCATTCAGAATTCACTCATCATGCTAATCAAAGACTATTTCACTTGCATTAGCTCAAATAACCAATATATCTCAATTGAAGACATTAGCTTTAATTAACTTGCTTGAGAAAAGAGATCTATCATACTAATTGAAATTTGAAATTTCACCATTTATGCCTTTGCCGATGTGAAATCCTTACACGAAAATTAGAGGAATCCAAATACTAAAATCACCGCATTACCATGATCAAATCAGGAGCATAGTCACACTTGACATGATTATCGCAAGCTAAAGAACACACTTTGAACATAAGTCATAATTGACAGTTTATGGAACAAAGATAACAAGAAAACCAAGTAAAGAAATCCAGGATAGAGAAATCCTGAGATACGATACTATATCGGAAGACCGAAAACAAACTTTTAAGAAAATATAAAAGACCTTGATAATTCCTCAGAGAGAAAAAGTCCAAAAGAAAACATCATTTCATCCCACTGGAATCAAATGCAACAATTAAAGGAAACAGAATCATAGCATCATTGCATTTTCTCATAAGTTCCCAACAGATAGAATATAACAGAATACAAGAAAGAAGTAGAGCAAAACAAATTATAAATCGGTCTGACTGACAATGCCTTCCTTTGACGTTTAGATCAGATAGCATTCTCATATAACAAGAATTTCATCAGGAGATAGATAGCTACTATAACCCTCGCATATATCGAGAGATGCAATCATCATCTGTTCACTGTAATTACCATACTCAGACATTTCATATTTCGAATATTATATCTCTAATCATAAATCCCATATTATTCTTTTCATTAAAGAAGATCAGTTCTGAGAAGGTCACAATCATTACATTTTCTCGACCTCGTACCTGAGTAGTTTGATTTACCAAAGTAAATTTCTTCTCTAATTGTGGTAGTGCATATCTCAAATAATCCTTATGTCAACCTAATACTTTTCTAGCTCTAGCTTACTTATCAACTCATTCTCAATCTCTAATCATGTTTATAGTTCTTCCCCTACTGAACTATTTGCTTTCACCCTTTTGAGTTTATTTAGTGCAAATTTCATAAAATTCCAATACAAAACACCATTCTGGTAAGTGGGTGAGATCGTAGGGCCTTTAACTCGACTCTCATATACATATGCATATGACACAACTTTCATCATCATAGCGACACCATCACAATCATGTCATTCATTTCAGGGAAATTATCGTTCATATTTGTATTTCACAATTTTTTGATTATCTTATTCACTCAAGTTCACTTATGCACACATTTTATGAATACTGGATAACTTTTCTCATCACATTCACTTAATTAAACATATCAAGCACATCATATCATATGAGGGCCAAAAAACATGGATGAATATACATTACAATCAAAACTTTGATTTCGCACATTATCATATGCATGTCATTATAATCATATAAATCTATCTGAACAATTTAACATATTTACTTAAGTTATACGAGCTTGCCAATCGTAATCATTCTAATAGTTATACATGAACATTCTTTCTACCTGTATTTTTAGTAAGTTATCTAAACACATGCATTCACTCGAACAAATCAATAATATACACCATGAGATTGTCAATCAATCATAGATAAGCTCATTATGCCATGTACACATTAGATAAGCTCATTATGCCATGTACACATTCTATTTTATGTTTCTCATATCACAAATATGTACTTATAAATTTCACGAATCTTGTTCGTACCTTTTCGAGTTTTAGCTCCTCATAACTACACTTTATTTGAATACTTTAGTATCACCATCTATTTGATCGGGTGTAGCTCGACTGGAGAGTACCTTTATCTAAACAAGAAAGTTCTTATTAGCTTTGGGAGACATCACACTATCATCAATTAAATGCATGTATAGCTAGACTCTTACACGTGCTAGGTCAGTCTGAGAACCGAGTAAACCATAGCTCTAATACCACTAAATGTAACACCCCTTACCCGTGTCCGATGCTGTGTAACACCCCTTACCCAAGTCCGAGGCCAAGACGGGGTACGAGGCATTACTCAACTTAAACACAAGCACATGGGCATAACCAAATCATAAAAGCTAGAACAAATTTAAAACTTTTTACTAATTCTCTATAAGACCTTGACATGGGCCTATGAAGCCCAAATCACACTGTGAAAACGGTTCCAGGATAGTCTAAACTTTTTTGGAAACTCTGAAAAAAATACTACTTGAAACAAGGGTACACGCCCGTGTGGTCAGTTTGACACGGCCGTGATGAAGGCCCGTGGACTCACACGGCCTAAGTAAAATAGGGACACACCCGTTTTCCATGCCCGTGTGGATTTATTTTCTAATTCAAACCTACAAGGGTTTTTACACGGCCGGGAAAACACCCGTGTCCATAGCTCGTGTCCCTCACACGATCATGACATGTTTGTGCTGTAGCCTGTGTGCAAAAACCTTGACATTCTAAACCAAGTCACAGGCTCGTGGCCAGAGGCCGTGCCCTCCACACGGCTGAGACACACGGTTGTGCCTCTACCCGTGTGTTTACTACCATGCATACTGACTTGCAAATTCGAGGTGCAGGGGACACATGGCCGGACAACACGCCCATGGGGCTGACAGTGTGTCACACACGGCCCAGACACAAGCCCGTGTGTCTACCCATGTGGACAAAAATAAGGCTATCTACCAAGCCTTTTTGCCACCCTTACTTGCGTTAATTCATACCACATCAAGACATACCAATTTCATACACAACCACACGGCTAAATCAACCCCCAACCGAACATTCCACAGATTAGGGTCAATCTACTTATTCACAAACAATTCAACAACATGCAAAATCATTCAACTTACTCATTCCCAAAATGAGGTCATCATTTGCATTTATTAATAACCAATATTAGCCACCATCCATGGCATTATACAAAATGACTCAATAGCTATGACAAGCCACTTGTTTGGCCCAAAACAATGTGACCATTACAAAAAGACTAGTTTGTATACATGCCATAATCAAAATGATAAAACTAGCTGTACTAAATGCTTAAGGGATAGTGTGACTGGCTTCTCCGATGTAAGACAATGATCCACGAGCTATTTTGGCCGCACTATAAGAAAATGGAAAGGAAAAAAGGTAAGCATAAAGCTTAGTAAGTCGCATGTAAATAATAAAATAACTACAAATTACCATAAGGGATCATAATCCCAAAATAACTCAATTTGCACACAAGGTGAGGATTCATAAATACTATTAGTGCGTATTCATCTCACACCAAGCATACAACGATGATTGAATTCACATTTAATACTTTAGGAAAAATACACAGGTGGTCATAAGCATAACTTACTCACTTTCCTTCCTTACTAAACATACAACGTAAATAAAGCTCGTATTTCATAATTCTCATTTAGGTACTGGTACCACTCACCACATGGTCATAAGTTCTCTCATTTCGATATAAATCATAAATCTCCCGTTGAACCATTTGGAATACTACAGGGTATTCAATAGCCCCAAACATGGGATCAGATGCCGACGCCATGTCTCAGACATGGTTTTACACTAGCTAGCACATCAAAGTCGATGCCATGTCCCAGACAGGTCTTACACTGACTTTCATATATCAAGGCCGATACCGTGTCCCAGACAGGTCTTACACTGGCTCTCATCTATCGGTGTCGATGCCATGTCCCAGACAGGTCTTACACTGACACACAATAAGCTGACGCCATGTGCCAAACAGGTCTTACACTAGCTTGTATATCTCGAGGCCGATGCATGTCCCATACATGTCTTACACTAGCTCTCTTCTCAATGCCAATGCATGTCCTAGACATGTCTTACACTGGCTCTCATAATGTGGCCGATGCATGTCCTAGACATGTCTTACACTAGTACACATATCACCTAATGTCATGGCATGAATATCCAAATCTAATCCTAATGTTCAACCAGGAGTCTTTATTACATTAATTTCTCAATATGCATACTCATATTTACAATAAAAATAATTTATATAATATTAATTTAATTACACGGTCATAAAAATGTAGTTGCGTTATTAACTTACAACCTACATCGAATTACAAAATGTAGGCGACTAGTTGATTTAATCTACTTGCTTGGCCTTCCCCCGGTCTAGGTTCGGATTTTGTATTTCTTGATATAAAATAATAAAAATACCCTTATTTAATCGCTAAATAAATTTAGACAATCAAAATTTAGAATTTTGGCAAAATGACCATTTTGCCCTAAACTTTCACAAAATGACCATTTTACCCTTAGGCTTGAAAATCGATTTTTATTGAATTTATTCATGTCTTAAACCTGGCCGAACCCTTCTTACTCTTATAGCAACCCAAAATTCCTATTATTTCACAACATTACTATCTATTTTATAAATACTACAAACTAGCCCTTTTTAGGAGTTTTTCATGAACACCACTTCACAAAAGTTGTTTGTTAAACAATTAAGATTCATTTTCTTCCATAAAATTTTAGCATATATCATAAATGATCTCATGGTGAATCTCTAAGCTTTTCACCATTTTGCAAAATAGTCCTCTCAATAGATAGCTCATGTTACAAGGGTTCTAAAAGTACCAAAATCATCAAGAATAACCATCTAAATCAGTTACTTGAGAGAGGAATAAGTGGCTGAAAGTTTCAAGCTCCCATAGATATTTCTTGGAGGAAAAATCAGTGGAAGAAAGAAGAGTAAAAAGATGATAACATTTTTCTCTTTATTTTATTTCTAGACAATATTAGGTCATCAACTCACCAAACCATTTGACCAATTGATTTTTCTTGTCCCTATAGCTGGCCTTGACTCTTTAAGGGGTCTAATTGCTCCTTAAAGACCTCCAATTATGGTTCTCTAGTCATTTGGTATATCTATCAAGTAAAATAAAACTTTTACCCTTTATGCGATTTAGTCTTTTTTCGATATTAAGCTCACAAACGCCAAAATTAATTCACCAAAATTTTCATACACTCATATAATCATGCTATAACACCAAATTAATAATAAAATAATTTCTCAACCTCGAATTTGTGATCCCAAAACCACTGTTCTGACTAAGCCCAAAATCAGGCTATTATACGCCGGAACAGGGTACGAGGCATTACTGGACTTAATCATTCACAAACATGCAAAAACTAGGCTACAAAATTTTATTCGTATCAAACTTTTCATATACATGCATAATGTCCCATACACGAGCCTACAAAGCCCTAAACATGCATTGAAAGTAGCTAGGGACTAAACCGAGAACCTTAGACATTTTTGGGAAAACTTAGACAATTTTTCCATGACACAAGGTCACACGCCTATGTGGACACAGGGACAAGTCTGTGTGCCTTCGACACGATCATGTCCTTAGGCCGTGTAACTCTCTGAATATGACGTCAGCAAATAATTTGGACCCCACGGCCAAGCCATACACCCGTGTGCTAAGGCTGTGTCCCCTATACGGTTGAGACATACAGCCGTGTCTGAGCCCATGTGGCCAACACTTAGGCTATTGTCCAAGCCTTTAAGTGACCCTTAATCCTTCACCTCTTTATTTCCATATTACACATTTAATTCATGGCCATGACCATTTAGATCAGTCATAAAACATTCATCATGCACATATTTCATAACAACAACCATATATGGCCAACAAACATAATCACATCACAAGCTTTAGAACATAGCATAGATAGATAGGTTCACAAACCATAATCAATATGAGCCACCCTTCATGGCCATATACGAATAACTCAATATAGGCCAATACATTTGGCTAGTCATGTTAACACATATCATAAAAAAAAAACCAAGTCCCTATACATGACACTCGAAGGCATTTAGCATATATATATCAATATTCCAAAGGTGATGGTTTGATAGTATAGTGCTGCCTCTGACGACCTTTAACCCCGAGCTAACCTGTCAACACTAAAGTAAAGGAAAGGAAGAGAGTAAGCTTTATAGCTTAGTAAGACCGTATGAAATTAATAAGCAATTTATCAACTTGCTTCTCAAGGTAATACCACAATATTTGCGCTTTTGCTTATGTTCAAGTTAACCTATTTTCTGGAGTTGCAGTCACTAAATTACTTATATCTGGAGCTACAAAACTCCAAATTAAGATTCGCTAATTTTACCTAAAACTAGACTCACATATCTTCTTACCATGAAATTTTCAGAATTTTGGCCTATCCAATAAGTACAGTTTATTCTTTAAAGTCACCCTTGTTTCGCTGTTCGACAGTTCCGACCCCTCTTCACTAAAAATTAATTTTCTTCTCATACGAGATTCAGATGATGTTCCCTTTTGTTTCTTTTGAAAATGATTCTATAAATTATAACCCATAATTATTTTTGTACAATTTTTAATGATTTTCCCAAATCAGAAGAGAGGATTTCGAAAAACTCTGTCTCACAAAAATTAAAATATCTCATAATATGAACTTCTTTTGCTTACAACGTTTCTTTTATATGAAACTACACTCAATAAGCTTTAATTTCATATTTTATTTAGCCTCTAATTCATTTTCCACAATTTTTGGTTGATTTTCGAAGTCGAACTGCTGCTGCTGTCCAAAACTGTTTCAATGCTAATTTTACCCTTTCATAATTATGTTTAAATAGGCTTTCATGCCAATCAATATTTCTTTTCATATTTATTAGGCCACAAGGTGAAGGGATAAACATATCATGTCCCAATTTAATTTGACCTAAAAGCCTCACACACAATCATCCATCCAATTTACCACATAATTATACACCATAGGTATCGACCTAATATTTACAAGGTCGTCACAAAGTCATTCTCATAGGTATGACTTACTCATTTACATTCTTACCAAAAGTCCAATATACATCGAGCTCATCGCTCACGAATTTTTAGTACATACCTGTACCCTTTCAACATGATCATAAACATAGCTTACTCATTTTCATTCCTTACTAATCATACAACATACATTGAGCATGCATTTCATGAATTTCATGTAAGTACCTCTATCATTCATATCATGGTCATAACCTCTTTTATTCTTACATAAACTGTAGATTTCCCGTTGAACTATTTAGAATACTACAGGATATTCAATAAGCCTCAAGCATAGGGTAAGGTGCCAATGCCATGTCCCGGACATGGTCTTACATTGGCTCACACATCAAAGTCGACGCCATGTCCCAGACATGGTCTTACATTGACTCTCGTATATCAAGGCCGATGCCATGTCTCAGACATGGTCTTACACTGACACATATCAAGCCGACCCCATGTCCCAGACATGGTCTTACACTAACTCTCATCTATCGGCGCCGATGCTGTGTCCCAGTCATGGTCTTACATTGACACATATCAAGTTGATGCCATGTCCCAGACATGGTCTTACACTAGCTCTCATATCTCCCTAGCATCATGGCATGAATATCCGATCTATTCCTACGGTTCAACCGGAAGTTTCCCGTATTAATCTCATCATACATTACTCATAGCCATATTCAAACATTTTATGCTAAATCAATCATTAAATGTATAATAACGATAAGTTTGTAATATTTATGCACATCTTACTCGTTTTAATGGAATATCATATTCCATCAAATTTCCAATGTATCCAATCATCACATAAATGTTATTAACATTTAGCATCACTTTCTGATACTCAATATCATCAACATATAATTCAATACAATCATAGCAAGATGGATTTCAAGTATATTAACAATAACATAGATAATATGCTTATTTAGTCGTACGGACTTACCTCGAATGCAAAAACGACTAATTATTCCCTTTTTATCCTAAATCACGTACTTTCTAGATTTAATCCCGAATATCAATTTTCTTGATCTAAAATAATAAAATTTAATAATTTAATCATCATATTAAATTAAGTGTTTCACAATTTATAATTTTGCAAAATAACCATTTTGCCCCTAGACTTTCATAAAAATTATGATATTGCCCCTAGGCTCGTAAAACGATTTTTATCAAATTTTCTCATTAGCCAAGCCTAGCCCAACCTTTATTACTCATGTAGCAACTCAAAATTCCGATTATTTCACACAATTCCCATCCAATTTAACAAACTTTAGAAAATGGTCCATATTAGGTGTTTTGATGAAAATCCTTTCATAAAAGTTGTTTATTTAACAACCAAGATTCATTTTCTTCCATAAAAATTCAGAAAAAAACATGAATACTCTCATGGAAAAACCCTAGACTTTCAACCATTTTGCAAAATAGTCCCCTCATTAGCTAGATTATGCTACAAGTTTCCCAAAAGTAAAAAAAACTATCAAGAAAGGCCATCAAAATCACTTCCTTGTAAGGGATATAAGTTGCTGATATTTTTGAGCTTTCAAAACCCCCTCTTTGCTGGTATTTTCGGTGGGGAAGAATGATGATGAAAGATGATACCTCTTTTTCTTTATTTTATTATATTACTAGTCAAATTAGTCACCAATATTTCACCTAACTTTGACCCTACAATATTTTTGTCTCCTTGATCAACCACTAACATATTTATGGTTTATTTACTCAATAAAGATCCCTAATTTAATGTTATATAGCTACTTGACACCTTTAGCTAGTAGCACGAAACTTTCGCACTTTATGCGATTTGGTCCTTTTTCAAAATTAAGCAAGGAATCGCTAAAATTATTTCACCAAAATTTTCATGCATTCATATAATCATGCTATAACACATAAAATAACATTAAAAATAATTTATCCAGCCTTAGAATAATGGTTCTGAAACCACTGTTTCGACTAGGCCCAAAATCAGGCTGTTACACACATACGTTACGTTAGTCCTAGAATCGACTAAATCGTAGCTTTGATACCAACCAAATGTAACACCCCTAACCTGTATCCGTCTTCGAAAGAGGGTTAAAAGCGTTACCAGACTTATCAAAACATTTACAATTCATTTCACCATCATCATAGCATCATAATCATACATCAATACAGAGTCCCTTATATAGGTCATCGAGACCTTAAGCATGCATTAGAAAGGGGTTGGAACTAAACTAAGTTTATAAAAAAATTTACAAAACTTAAACATTTTTCAAAGTTTTATAGGTCACACGCCCATATCAACAGGCCGTGTGCCTCACACGGCTTTAGACACGCCCGTGTGTCTAGGCCGTGTCAAAACAGGGCATACATATTGACTTGTCCACACGGCCACAAGACACGCCCGTTTGCCAGGCCGTGTGAAAATTAGGGAGGCTATTGACTTGGCCACACGGCTGACCACACGCCCGTGTATACGACCATGTGGTCTGCCCAAGCTCATTTCGAAATTTCCCTCGAGCAACATGGTGGAGACACGTACCTGTGTCTCTGCCCGTGTGGGCAAAAAAAGGCCATTTGCAAGGCCAAATTGCCACCCATTAAGAGTCCTCCCTACAAGCATCAAATAGGCATCTAAAGTATCATATTTTCAACCAATTTCAAACCCAAATCATACATCATTCATATCATATTTTCATCAACCTATTTCATTCATAATTTACAAATCAAAACATAACATTCATAAGTCAAAGACATACCAAAACATATGATTTGTAATATCAATTTAACTCATTCATTCTTATGCCAAATTCTTACCAAAACCACAATCAAACATATACCAAAAACTTACCAAATTGACCATTTCTTTTTGCCAACCAAAAACACCTCATAATAGCAACATTGCATTACATATCATATACCAAATTCAAACCATAAGTTTGACCATAATCTAGCAATATCACATGGCATGATATGCACATTACAAAACATATTCACATACTTCTAGCCTATACATGCCATACTTCAATATTTACACTTTCAAAAGATACCAAAATAGAGTTCGATAGTGTGGTGATGTTTCTCAATGATCCCCGAGCTTTCGGTAGCTTTGATATTTATGAAACAGTTTAAAGACACACAAAGTAAGCTTTCAAAAGCTTAATAAGCCATATATAAATAGACGTAACAACATAAACATATAAGCATTGTAACATACATATACTCCTTAACCACATGCAATCAAAAACCACATAGCTTAAATACATTTCACATATTCCCCATTCATTTACACATATAGCATATTTTCTCATACTTTTGTCACATATAATCACTTGATCAAATATGATATAACCTTTCAACATCAAATATGATATACAATTTTAAACGCACCTGAATCGGATACACATTTCATATAATCATTTGTTTCTCGGAATGCCAGTTGAACCATTCAGAATCAATAAGGATACTTGGATTGCTCGAAAAACTCGAACAATGCAAACATCCCAGACGTGGTTTTACATGTAATCAATATTGATGCCACTGTCTCAGACAGGGTCTTCACGAGATCAAATAAGATGCCGATGTCCCAGACGTGGTCTTACACGAAAACATATATCGGATCCTATGTCATGATATATGTATCCTAACTATTCCTATGGTTCATACGAGACTTCTTGGACATCGAAACTTTGTCGATACTTTCTCGGATATCTCACACTCAACTCATATAATCATTTATCATTGTTCAAAAGCATATAAATAATAATAATTCAATTCAAAACACATTTATTTGTATATCGACTTAGCTCGTTGTAAACTGAAAAATATACAGGATTTTATAATTTGTCACCTTTTTAATTAGATTTGTTGTTAAAACCAAGTAATTGCTTAATAAATTAATGAAATATATGAAAATATGAAATTGGGACATGAAAATTTTTAAAATGTGATTTTATGCTTTATTATATAATTTTCATGCAAAAAATGGCTTCCTTTATATTAATTTGAGCATATTATATTTTCAAGCTATAAAATGGGCCATGCATGATTAAATTAAATAATAAAATATAAAGTTATATTTAATAATTTATTTTAATATGTTTTATTAATAAATTGGGTTTTAATTAATGAAGTAAATTGATTAATTAAAGTGGTTAATTTACATTCTTTGGTCCTCTAAATTATCTACTATTGCAGGACAAGTCAGAGAGCTTTATGTTGATTACAAAACTATCCAAATGGAGGACCAAATCAACCCAAAATTCAGCTGCATGTGAATGTTCATAAATCAAATTTTGGTTTAATTACACAAGGTCCTTGAAGAGTTGAAGAAATCGGAGATTTACTTGGAGATTTGCAATTGACTGAGTCCTAATCCTGATGATGTTGTGGCACTTAAATCAAACAAAAATCAGCAACATTTCCACAAATCATGGTCAGCCACCTTTGGATGAATTTACAAAAGATGGACACTCATATTTTTAGCAAACTAGCTCCCTTGCCTCACCTATAAATAAGACCCCATTTCTCACTTTTCTAATCATCCCTCATCCCTTATCCCTCAATCATTCCTCACTCATTCATTATTCTCTCCTCTCTCAACTCTCTTGGCCCTCATGCCTATCATCATTGCATAAATATTTTTAGCAAATTATCCTCTTAAAGAGCCCTTGGTCGGCCACCTCAGAGAGCCATCAGCAAAGGAGCGAAGTGAAGGACTGAAAGAGCCCTCGTCAATCAGAGTCTTGGGTGACAACCACTTTGATTTGGGTTTAATCTTTCTTTTCTTTAACTTAATTCAAGAATGCTTTCTATGTGTTTACTGTTCATGTTTACAACAATGTTAATTTTATTTAAGCTAGGATGATTATTTTGATTGAATAATAATTATTTGATTCATGTTTATAATGTTTGTGCCTGAATCGATCATGTTTTCAATTAAAATCAAGTCTGTATTTCGTTCATACATGATTGAAATACACCTGAATTAGCTAAACGATCCTAACCAGACGACGGCTAATGGATGCATAATTGAAATGTGCATGCTCAATTTAGATCCTAACCTGATTATATTGCAGGTTGCATAACAACCCTAACCAGGCTCTGTTATTAGCATAGTTTTTAGATTTGTGTGATTAAACTGTTTAAAATCTAACACGTCTCACATGAATACTAAGAAACCCTTAGTAAATAAGGATCAGTAAAATGCATATTTACTAAGTAAAGGATTTCGAAAGGACCTTATGTAGTTTCCAAACTCATGAAAGATTGAGTTGCCATCTAATGTTTTCCGAATATTGATAAGCATGTTGATAATAATTTGAGTTTAATTAAATTGATAATAATTTGAGTTTAATTAAAGTAATTGTCGTAGCTTATTTACGTTATAATTGTTGCTTATTGTGTTAATTCTTCTAAAATCTATTTCATTCATATAGTTTGCATACTTAGGATAAATTGCATTAGAGATCATTGCATTTAGTTTCATATACTTAATTTTTCATCACTTCTCAATTATATTGTTTTTATTTATAAAATTGCTAATATAATTTTACAAATTAAGTGACTTAGCACAAATACAATCCCTGTAGAGACGATAACTCGATACTTACTTATTATTTGATAACGACTGTGTACACCTGCACAAACCCGAGCGTTACAAGTTTTTGGCACCGTTGTCGGGGATTGTCAACTGTTGCCATAGTCATTTTTTGTGAAATTATTTATATTCTATTTGGTTATTTCTAACATTACTAACTTATATTTTTTTAATTTTGTGATTTTATTTTTAGGTGTTTATGAGCATAGATCGGATTATCGATTTACTCCCAGTAGACCCTGAAATTGAACGAACTTTTAGACAAAAAAGATGTGAATGAACAGCTCAAAGACAGAACGAGATGGACCATGGAAATCAAAATCAAGACCAAGGTAATAAAGCTGCACATGTATGAAACCCCAGCCTCATTGCCGATGATAGGGATCGATGTATCAGACAATATGCTGTGCCACTTTTCAATGAGTTAAATCCAGGATTAGAAGGCCGGATATTGAGGCAACCCAATTCGAATTGAAACTAGTGATGTTTCAAATGCTACAAACGGTGGGCCAATTTAGTGATATTCCCATGGAAGATCCACTTCTCCACCTTTGATTGTTAACAGAGGTGAGTGATTCATTGAAGATAGCCAGTGTGACTGAAGACACACTGAGGTTAAAGTTGTTTTTGTACTCACTGTGAGATCGAGCTTGAGCATGGCTCAATTCATTGCCACTAAGTTCCATATCTATATGGCAAGAATTAGCAGAGAGATTTTTAATTAAGTATTTCCCGCCTAGCAAGAATGCTAGATTGAGGAACGAGATCACAACTTTCCAAAAATTGGATGACGAGTCTTTGTATGAGGCTTGGGAGCGATTCAAGGAGTTACTTTGTAAGTTTCCTCATCATGGGATTCCTCATTGTATCCAATTGGAGACATTCTATAATGGTCTCAATGCACATACAAGATTGACGATAGATGCTTCTGTGAATGGTGCAATTTTGTCTAAGTCTTATAATGAGGCTTGTGAGATCATCGAGAGGATCGCAAGTAATAACTATCAATGGCCAACAAATTGAACAACTTCAAGTAGACGAGTAGCTGGAGTTCATGAAGTTGATGCTCTCACTTCGTTATCAGCTCAAGTATCGTCTACTTCCTCTATGTTAAAGCAGTTTACCGCTAATAATGCTAATAATTTTGCAGCTCAGCCACCAAGTCCGTTTGAAGTAGTTTTCTGTATGTATTGTGAGGAAGGTCATTATTTCGACAATTGCCCATTGAATCCTAAGTCAGTGTACTATGTGGGGAACCAACATCAATATAGGAGTGGACAAGGACCCCAGTCCAACTTCTATAATCCTTCATGGCATAATCATCCCAACATTTCTTGGAGCAAACAAGGAAATGGACTAAACAACAACTTTATGTAGCATAGACCTAACCAATCTCAAGGGTTTAATCAGCAAGTTCCAAAACCAGCCCAAGCTGGATCATCAAATAGTTTGGAGAACTTGTTGAAAGCATACATAGCAAAGAACAACGTTTTGATCCAGAGCCAAGCAGCAACATTGAAAAATTTGGAAAACCAAATGGGTCAGTTAGCTACGGATCTTCGTAATAGACCGCAAGGAACATTGTGAGCAATTCTGAGAATCCAAGAAACTTTGGTAAAGAACATATCAAGGCAGTGGCATTGCGAAGTAGTAAAATTCTAGAACCCCGATTGATTGAGGTTGAAGACGAGCTAGTTAAAAAGGAGGAAAGTCAACCAGCTGTTGAAATTCCTACACTAAAGGAATCAGAATATGCAAAGATTGACAAGGTAAATCGTAACTTAGTGAATTTAAATACTTTAACACCTTCTTTGGATGCAGATTTACGTACTCAGAAGAGTTGTCTGGTTCAACTGAAAGTTCCATCACCTCCATATCCGCAAAGATTGCAGCAACACAAGAAGAAATAAAAAGTGCAATTCAATAAGTTTTTGGATGTTTTGAAGCAATTACATATCAATATTCCATTGGTGGAGGCTTTAGAACAAATGCTGAATTACGTGAAGTTTATGAAGGATGTACTATCCAAGAAGAAATGACTGTGTGAGTATGAGACTGTTGCCTTGATAAAGGAGTGCATTGCGTTCCTGCAGAACAAGTTGCCACCTAAATTGAAGGATCCAGTAAGCTTTACGATAGCTTGTAACATTGGTGAATCTTATTGTGGTAAAGCTTTGTGTGACTTAGGAGCAAGTATCAACTTGATGCCTAAGTCTATTTTCAAGATACTAGGGATAGGAGAAGTAAAACCTACAACTGTGACGCTCCAGCTAGGGGATCGATCTTTAGCATACCTCAAAGGGAAGATCGAGGATGTTTTGGTAAGAGTCGATACATTTATTTTTCCTGCTAATTTCATTATTTTAGATTTTGAAGCAGATAAGGAAGTGCAAATTATCCTTGGGAGACCTTTCCTAGCCACGGGAAGAACGTTAATTGATGTGCAGAAAGGCGAACTCACCATGAGAGTTCAAGATGATCAAGTAACTTTTAACATTCTTAAAGTGATGAAATTTCCTGATCCAAGAGAAGAGTATTCAGTTATGGAAGAGTTAGAAGCCTTGATTTCTATGGAAAGCAATTTTGAGGAAGATCCATTGAAGAAAGCCTTAGGGTTTGACCCTTTAGAGGATGAAGAAAGTGAAGAAAACATGGTTCTGATGGAAGCCAATCCGAGAAATTTTATTCAATCCATATGGTTTGAACCATTGGAGTTGGAAGTCAGAGAATTTGTGCAACCCAAATTGTCAATTGAAGAACCGCCTACACTCGAACTAAAGGTACTTCTTTCTCATTTGAAATACGTTTATTTAGGTGACTGTTCCACTTTGCCTGTGATTATTTCAGTAGAACTGACAAAAGATCAAGAAAAGCAACTAATTACTGTTCTAAAGAAATTTAAGAAAGCAGTTGGTTGGACTATAACTGATATTCGAGGTATAAGCCGTTCATTTTGCATGCACAAAATTATTCTAAAGGAAGGTGAAAAAGCTCGAATTGATGGGAAAAGGAGGCTCAATCCTATTATGAAGGAAGTTGTGAGAAAGGAAGTGATCAAATGGTTAGATGCAGGAATCATCTATCCTATTTCAGATAGTTCGTGAGTAAGTCCGGTACAGTGTGTGCCGAAAAAAGGTGGAATTACGATTGTTGAGAATGAGCGTAATGAATTGATCCCAATAAGAACTGTTACTAGTTGGAGAATTTGTGTTGACTACAGAAAGCTAAATAAAGCCACTCGGAAGGACTATTTTTCGTTGCCTTTTATGAATTAGATGTTAGATTGATTAATAGGTAATGAATTCTATCTATTGTTTTTTAGATGGTTATTCGGGATAAAACCAAATAGTTGTAGCCCTGGAAGGCCAACATAAAACAACCTTTACTTGTCCGTATGGTACGTTTGCTTTTAGACGAATGCCTTTTGGTTTATGCAATGCACCTGCAACATTTCAACGATGCATGATGGCAATATTCACTGAGATGGTTGAAAATTTTGTTGAGGTTTTCATGGATGATTTTTCTATTTTTGGTAAGACTTATGATATTTTTTTGAGTAATTTGGCTAAGGTACTGAAGAGATGCGAAGAGACGAATCTTATCCTTAACTGGGAGAAATGCCATTTTATAGTTAAGGAAGGGATTGTCTTAGGGCATAGAATTTCAAAGAAAGGAATTGAAGTCGACAAAGGAAATGTGGATGTAATTGAAAGATTATCGGCCTCAATGAATGTGAAAGGAGTCAGAAGTTTCTTAGGCCATGGCGATTTTCACCTAAGGTTTATCAAAGATTTTTCAAAAATTTCTAAACCGTTGTGTTTCTTGTTAGAGAAAAATACAGTATTCGATTTTAACAAAGCATGTTTAGAAGCTTTTGAAGAGCTAAAAAAATGATTAATCCAACCCCAATAATCATTACACCCAATTAGAGCACACCTTTTGAGTTGATGTGTGATGCAAGTGATTATGCTGTTAGAGCTGTGATTGGTCAAAGAAAAAATAAAGTGTTCCACCCCATTTACTATGCAAGTAGAACCTTGACGGGAGCTCAACTTAATTATACGGTAACTGAAAAGAAACTATTTGCTATAGTCTTTGCTTTTGACAAATTTTGTTCATATCTTATAGGTACCAAAGTTACAGTATTTACTGACCATGCGACCATTAAATACTTGCTCACAAAGAAAGGTGTAAAACCGAGGCTAATTTGTTGAATACTTTTACTCCAAGAATTTGACCTTGAGATCCAAGACAGAAAAGGTGTTGAAAATCAAGTAGCTGATCATCTGTCGAGGTTAGAGCAAGATGAGGTAACTCAATCACATGTGCCTATCAACGAGAATTTCCCAGATGAACACTTATTTGAGGTGAGTCAAATTCATGAAACACCTTGGTTTGCTGATTTTGCCAATTATCTTGCATGTGGAATAATTCCTCAAGAAATGACATACCAACAATGGAAGAAATTCCTTCATTATAGTCGGTATTATTTCTGGGAAGACCCGTTCTTGTTTAAACAGTGTGCAGATAATATAATCTAAAAGTGTGTAGCTGAAAGTGAGATTGCTGAGATCTTATATCATTACCATTCATCTCCAAGTGGGGGACACTTTGGTGGTGCACTTACTGTAGCTAAGGTTTTGCAAGTAGGTTTCTTTTGGCCTACACTATTTAAAGATGCTTATGCTTATGTGAAGAACTGTGATAGATGCCAAAGGAGTGGAAATGCCCTTAACAAATATTTTGGAGATTGAATTATTTGACGTATGGGGAATTAACTTTTTAGGCCTGTTTCCTTCTTCATATGGGAACAAATACATCTTAGTTGCTGTGGACTATGTATCCAACTGGGTTGAAGCTGAAGCAGACCCTATAAATGATGCTAAGGTAGCCATGCGATTCCTACATAAGCATGTGTTTACACGATTTGGCACACCAAGAGCTATTATTAGTGATGAAAGTTCTCATTTTGTGAACAAGTGGCTTAAGTGGTTGCTTGACAAATATGATGTGAAGCACAAGATTGCTACTGCTTATCACCCCCAGTCCAATGGGCAAGTTGAAAGAGTGAACCGTGAAATCAAATGTATCCTGGAAAAAGTAGTACGCCCTAGCAGAAAAGATTGGTCTCGAAAGCTCGATGATGCATTATGGGCCTATCGAACATCATTTAAGACACTGTTAGGAATGACTCCTTATCGGTTGGTTTTTAGGGAGGCATGTCATTTGCCAGTAGAGTTGGAGAATAAAGTTCACTGGGTTTTGAAGAAGTTGAATTTTGATCTTAAGCAAGTAGGTGAGAGAAGGATGTTACAATTAGATAAGTTCGAAGAGCTGAGGTTGTTTTCCTATGAGAATGCCAAAATGTATAAAGAAAGGTAAAAAAGATGGCATGATAGTCATATACAACCTCGTGAGTTTAAAGAAGGTTAGAAGATTTTGTTATTTAAAAGGATGAAGTTATTTCCTAGGAAGCTTAAATCCTAATGGAAAGTACCCTAACCATCTATCGAATTTATCCTTATAGAGCTGTTGAATTATACGATAATTACGGAGGTACATTTAAAGTCAATGGTCAGTGTCTCAAACATTATTAGGATGGTGATGTTGAGTGAGTTGAGTTAATTAGGATTTATTTTCTTAATTTAGTACATTTAATTAATTCTGTCTAAGGAGATTGGAACTTAAGCGGGAACACTATGATCGCTTCAACCTTTACTGGGAACTAATTTAATGTAATTTATTGAGAAGAAATTTTCTAATTAAGATTTAACATTTTTTAATTTCATTTGTTTTGTTTAAATTTTAAATTTTTATGTTAATAAAGGGGGTCAAATTTGGCCCAAGTACTAATAAGTTTTTTTTAGTAAGATACAGTCTAAATTTAAGGCCCAAGACAGCAAAAGAGGGAAAACTCCACACCTATCGCCATCGCACACCACCATTGCTGCCGCACGCTACCTTCGCGATCGCAACCTCTTCGTCGTTGCAAGGTTCACCGAAGCAGATCCTACCCACTTGCCAATTTCTCTTCTTCCCTTGTAAGCATAACTTTACCGAATTTTCAGGAAAATACCATGTCTTTTAAAAGAACTAGATCATCGAAGACTGCTTCTAAAAACTCAGTTGTGATCGCAAGGTTCACCGAAGTAGATCCTACTCACTTACCGATTTCTCTTCTTCCCTTGTAAGCATAAATTTTCTGAATTTCAGGAAAATACCATGTCTCATAACAGAACTAGATCGTCGAAGATTACTCCTGAAACCCAATTGTGATCGATGAAGAAGTGAAAGAGAAATTTGATTCAATTTCAAGTATCAACCTATGATGCTGGAAAAAGGTTTTAACTTGAAGAGTAATGATTTGATGGTTGTCCCTGTGCCAATTAGAAAGACAATCAATGCTCTCAATTGGGAACGATTTTATGATGCTCGTTCTCTTCCCGATGATGAACTAGTTTGAGAGTTCTATGCAAGTTTGACTACACCAGATGCTACTAAGATCATGGTTCGAAAGAAAAAGGTACCGTTTACTTATAAGTCCATCAATGATTTGTTTAACTTACTTGATGTTAAAGAAGATGAGTACTACCCTATGATGAACAACATAAATTGGGATTTTCTTCAACAAGTATTTGATGTTGTGACAAATTCAAGATCCCAATAGATTATAAGAAAGTATGGAAGCCATTCTTGCTGAAGGGAATACCTAAAACCAGTAGCAAAGGTATGATTTTATTTTGTTTGCTATAGTTTTATGCCTATCTCACATAGTTCCACCATCTCGATGGAACAAATGCTCTTGTTATATGCCATATTGATAGAAAAGTCCATTAATGTTGGGAAAATTATTCTCAAGGAGATTTATGACTATGCTAAAAAGAAGACAAGAAGTGTTTATTTCCCATCATTAATCACTTCATTTTACTTAAGGGCCCGTGTTAAAACACAAGCGAATTTGAAGGGGCAATATGTCCAAGGGTACATTACAAGTCATGATCTTGAAAGGTTAGTAGAGAAGGTGTATGAGCTGAATCAAACTGAGCAAGAAGAACAAACTGAGACAGATACTGAGGAGTCAACAAATGAAATTGAAGCTAAATCAGTGACAGCCACTGAAGAAGAAGAATCTGATAAGGAACCAAACTGACCTAAACCAGTTGAAGGATCTGAAAACCCTGAACCAAGGGTTGAGCAGAAGAAGAACCAGTCAAGCTAAGTGTTGAACCTGAATATACAACTCCCATGCCAACTTTTGCAAGTACTTCAAGGAAATTAGATTTGTCAATGTTAATGGATATGTGCAAGATCATGTACAATCAACAAAAACTTACTAGAAATATGCAAAAATTAGAGATGATTCGATTCAAAATACTTTTTAGAATATCTCTAACACTTTTGTCCCTGAGTTCCCAGATGCTATCTTTGAGACATGGACGGAAGATATTGATTATACAAGCGGAGAAGGAGCTAAAGAAGACAAGGGGAATGAGTCAAAAAAATAAAAGGGGGGATTCTTGTCTTTTTATTCATTTATTTTAAGTCTTTAGGAATTTGTTTCTTTAGTAACTAGGATTTAATTTTTTCAAAATAAAACATAGCAAGCATGGATAAATGCTTCTTTAAAAAGAAAAAGACTAAGTGATGTGGTAATGGAAATAAACATTTCTAGGATTGGATTATGAGGAAAGACTTGGTATTTAAGTAGTCTTAGTGACTCACCTCTCTTTCTTTTTAACCCTACCTGGTCTTTAGTTTTTATTCCTTACTTTGTTTTACAATAAGGACATTGCTTCTTTTTAAAGGGGGTAAGGCAATTAATTGCTCAAATTTTTTAAAATTTTCAAGTATGTTTCAATCATTTATTTCATGAGTATGTTTTAATAATTGAATGTTTAGAGAAATTCATTGTTAATGAGATAGCTTGTATGCGAACATGAATGATGATTTTATCTGAGTGATTTTATGTTATCATGGAGAATGGAATGATTGTATAGTCTTAATCTTAGGTAATGTTTGCCATGAAAACTTAGTTTCTTTTGAGACTAGACATGCATGAAGGTTTATATCTTTAGAATTGACTTAGTAACTTTCTTGAGGCGAAATCCTAGGAGACATAAAAATTTAAAATGATATAGGCACTATTTCTTTGGATCGTTTGAGCCTTTTCAAGCCCACCTTATGATATTAGACCCTTGAAATTATAATTTTGAGATTAAAAGGCCTGTTTATTGCAATAAACCTACATTACAAGCCATATCTCCATATTTTGAAGTTATCCTAATTTTGTGCACCTATTTTAACTAAAGTTGTCTTGGTAAATGACATTTGAGGAAATTTTCAAAGGATGTATGTGCTCATGCTAAAAAAAAAGGAGCGAAGAAAAGTTTGCTCAGTTTCCACAAAGAAAAATGTATGAGCATGAGTTCAAAATAAGTTTGGGGGTATTCCAAAGGTTCATTTAAAGAAAAAAGGCTGTATTTCGAAAAATCCAAGACAAAATTAAAGGTTAATATTTTGAAACCGAAATGTCTAATCTCTTAAAATCCCTACCTTTAACCGAGCTCCATTACAACCTTATAAAAGACTTATTGATTTGATGATTATGTTACACACATTAGTGGAGAGGAAGTTCTAAGTTTAACATATGAAAATCATAAATAAGCCTTATGATTGTTTTGCTTGATTGAGGAGAAATTCTGTTGATTGAAGAATATTATCTATGGCTGTGACATACATACATACTATGATTCATGTTGGATATCTTGAAACTTAGTATAAAATTTTCAAAATGTTTGTGTATGATTTACTTGTTAATAAAGAAGATCTATGAGCATAAATTTATTAATACATGATTATGGGGCAAGGATTGATGCTGTTTACACTTTTAGCAATTTTGCTTTAGTGAAACCTTATGCTGTGCATGAACATTAATCGGGACGAGCAATGATTTAAGTTTGGGGGTGTGTAAACTAAAAAAAATATAGGATTTTTCTTATATAATTCGTCATTTTTTTACTTAAATTTGTTGTTAAAACAAAGTAATTGCTTAATAAATTAATGAAATATATAAAAATATGAAATTGGGACATGGAAATTATTAAAATGTGATTTTATGCTTTATTATATAGTTTTCATGCAGAAAATGGCTTCTTTTATTTTAATTTGAGCGTATTATATTTTCAAGCTATAAAGTGGGCGATGCATGATTAAATTAAATAATAAAATATAAATTTATATTTAATAATTTATTTTAATATGTTTCATTAATAAATTGGGTTTTGATTAATTAAGTAAATTGATTAATTAAAGTGGTTAAATTACATTCTTTGGTCCTCTAAATTATCTATTGGACAGGTCTGAGAGCTTTATGTTGATTACAAAACCATCCAAATGAAGGACCAAGTTAACCCAAAATTCGACTGCATGTGGATGTTCATAAATCAAATTTTGGTTTAATTACACAAGGTCCTTGAAGAGTTGAAGAAATCGGAGATTTAACCGGAGATTTGCAATTGACCAACTCTTGATCCTGATGATGTTGTGGCACTTAAATCAAGCAATAATCAGACACATTTCCACAAATCATTGACAGCCACCCTTGGATGAATTTGCAAAAGATGGACACTCCTATTTTTAGCAAACTAGCTCCCTTGCCTCACCTATAAATAAGACCCCATTTCTCACTTTTCTATTCATCCCTCATCCTTCATCCTTCAGTCATCCCTCCTCATTCATCATTCTCTCCTCTCTCAACCCTCTTGGCCCTCACACCTATCATCATCTTTGCATAAAGATTTTTAGCAAATTATCCTCTTAAGTTTAATCTTTCTTTTCTTTAACTTAATTCAAGAATGTTTGCTATGTGTTTACTGTTCATGTTTACAACAATGTTAATTTTATTTAAGCTAGGATGATTATTTTGATTGAATAATAATTATTTGATTCATGTTTATAATGTTTGTGCCTGAATCGATCATGTTTTCAATTAAAATCAAGTCTGTATTTCGTTCATACATGATTGAAATACACCTGAATTAGCTAAACGATCCTAACCAGACGATGGCTAATGGATGCATGATTGAAATGTGCATGCTCAATTTAGATCCTAACCCGATTAAATTGCAGGTTGCATAACAACCCTAACCAGGCTCTGTTATCTGCATAGTTTTTAGATTTGTGTGATTAAATAGTTTCAAAACTAACACGTCCCTATTGCCTCACACAAATACTAAGAAACCCTTAGTAAATAAGGATCAGTAAATGCATATTTACTAAGTAAAGGATTTTGAAAGGACCTAATGTGGTTTCCAAACTCATAAAAGATCGAGTTGCCATGGAATGTTTTTCCGAATATTGATAAGCATGTTGATAATAATTTGAGTTTAATTAAAGTAATTGTCGTAGCTTATTTACATTATAATTGTTGCTTATTGTGTTAATTCTGCTAAAATATTTTTCATTTGTATAGTTTGCATACTTAGGATAAATTGCATTAGGGATCATTGCATTTAGTTTCATATACTTAATTTTTCATCACTTCTCAATTATATTGTTTTTATTTATCAAATTGCTAATATAAGTTTACAAATTAAGTGACTTAGCACAAATACAATCCCTGTGGAGACGATAACTCGATACTTACTTATTACTTACAACGACTGTGTACACTTGCACAAACCCGAGTGTTACACTCGTACGAAAATGAACGAAAACAAGCAACTATTCAATGACTTTCGTTTTCCCCCAATCTAATTTAGTTTTCTTTGGTTCTTGATCTAAACACATTGAAATTTAACCCTTTTATTCACCAAATCATTCAATTCAATCCAAAAATACATATTTAGGGCATTTTACAAATTAGCCCTCACATTTTCACATTTTGACACTTTAGTCTTTAAATCACAAAATCACAAAATACACAAAATTTCTATATACCCACATTAAGTAAAATTCTTATAATATTCATATAAGCCCATATATTTTATTTATTTCACATTTTAGTCCCCAAAATCTCCTTTTTACAATTTAGTCCAAATTAGTCAAATTCATCAAAAATTCAAAGACAAAACTTAGTAATCTAACATGTATATTTCATTTACTACCATCAAACTTCGTAAAGTTCACACTATCAACAATGACATAACTCAAAATCATCAACAAAATCAGAAATTCAAACATGGGCTTGATAGAACTCTAAGCAGCAATCACAAAAACGTAGAAATTATCAAAAACGGATCAAAACACATACCTTAATAAAAAAAAGCATTGGCTGAACCCTAGGTATTCTTTTTCCTTTTCTTTTTCTTTGATTTTCAGTTGAAGAACACTTAAAATGAGCTAATTTTAACATTTCTTTTTTTTAACACATATTAATTCATCAATTACCAATTTACCCTTGCATTATAAACATTTAAAACATTAACATTAAGGTCATAAATGTCCACTCATATTTCCAACGGTCAAATATCAACATAAGGACCTTTCAATTAAAAAGACATAGCAAATAGGCAATTTATCAATTAGCAAGCCATTTTTACATTTTATGCGATCAGGTCCTTTTATCAAATTAAGCATACAAACGATTGAATTTTTATACGAAACTTTCATACACGCCAATTCACATATTATAAGCACAAAAAATAATATTAAAATATTTTTCTGACTTGGATTTGTGGACCTAAAACCACTTTTCCAACTAGGGTCTAAACCGGACTGTTACTTTTACTATGATGGTGAGGTCTGTGACACCGAGAACGGTGTTGTTTTTTTATCAAAAAATATAGTGTGAATGGCTTTTAACCAGAGAATAGATTTTACAGAATTCTGTAAAAGAATTAGGCACAAAATCTTCGGAATAACGCCAAGTAGGGTTTCTTCTATTAAGTATCGATTTTGTGCTTCGATTGAGCCCATGACATATGACTCTTTTGATATCAAAGGTGTTCGTAGCTTTGAAGTGATGGTACAGACTCATCTTGCTAGTGGATTACCTTATCTCGAGTTATATGTTCAATTTTCATCGCCAAATGAAACATTTGTGACTTCAATGTCGACTGCTATTCGAAAGGAATACACAACCCCTAGCCGATAATTCGTTAGTGTTTGGTGGCAGTATGGAAAACACAAATCCTGCACGACACTCGGTTAGTATATGAGACATGTACATCGATGGGTCGATGTTCGATATTGGAAATGCGTATTGGGGAACGACATTAACTTCTAGTGGTTGGCAATCCACAATTAATTGGGGACGTTACGAAACATCCACAAGAAGGGATGATGTACTCCCTACGATGTCCACTGGCGAGGGGACCTCGTACGTTGTAGATGATGGTAGGTTGGATGATGAGTACGATGTGGATCCACCTCGAGAGTCCAGCCCCAATGGTGCAGAAGTTGCATTATTTTCTAAGCCGGAGCCTGTTCCATCCGAACCTGAAGATGTTGAAGGGGGTTCAGATGAAGTAGAAAAAGATCTACGATTTAGGGTGTACTCACCTCCTGCTCACATGCATAATGTCGATATATCAGCAGATGATGTATTGGAGTTTCCAGATCTACCACACAGAACACATGATCATAAGAATTCGACATTGGATTAGGGTGATTTGGAAGTTGGTAAGGAGTTTTCCAGTAAGGATAGTTTTCTTGGTGCTTTAAAATAACATAGCATCAATCACAGGGTTAACTACAATGAAGTTAAATCTAAATCCGAGAAGTTCGAAGCCAAGTGTGCAACGTAAGACAGTACATGTTCATGGAAAATCATGGCTTCTTTTAGGAAAAAAGACAGGCTTGTGGGAGATAAAAAAGTACAAAGGTCCCCATAACTGTGTTGCCGGTACAGTGTCACTGGCTATTTAAGGTTTTGAATAATAATGTTGTTACTTACTGTTGCATTATTTAACGTACTTCATTGACAGGTGTTTCACATGATCATCCCAAGATGGATTCAGGCAAGATAGCTAGCTCAATACTACCAATGTTGAAGGCGGATTCCAGGACTTCTGTGTCATGCATAATTCATAGTATTCGTAGCCAATTGAGGTACACGCCCTCTTACAGCATAGTGGGTCAGATGTTTCATATAATGACATTTAGAAGTGGTGTCAAGTGCTAGAGAGCTACATCCCAGGTTGCATAATAGACATTGAAAGGGTCCTTGCATATTACAACGATCGATTGCTCCGTGGGTGCCAAGTGTTCAAGCGTTTGTTTTGGAGCTTTAAGTAATGTCGGGATGCATTTGTGTACTGTAAACCATTGGTACTAATTGACGGTACCTTTATGTATGGTAGATACACCCATCGGCTATTGCTAGCTATGGCACAGGATGGTGATGGGAGAATCCTTCCAATTGCGTTTGGAATAACACCGGAGGAGTCAACTGATGACTGAGATTTCTTTCTTTCTAGGTTAAGGAGGCATGTATGCCCCCAACTTGATATCTGTATTATATCGAATCGAGGCATTGGAATACTAGCTGCAATTGAGAGACATGGAAGCCTATGGGATCGCACACACCATCAGTCAAATTCTTTGCCTGATTCGGGTCGCACTAAAATTGGAGCTTCAGTCAAATGAGTTTTCAGTTGATCGAAGCTTTTCTGACATTTCTCCGTCCATTCGAACTTAGCATCCTTTTGAAGTAGCTTCGTCATTGGTGTGGCTATCATCGAGAAACCTTTTACAAATCGTCGGTAATAACCGGCGAGCCCCAGGAAGCTCCGAACTTCGGTAATATTTCTTGGAGGCTTCCAGTTAAGTATGGCTGAAATTTTGCTCGAGTCAACTCGAATACCCGATGCGGATACCACATGACCCAAGAAGCTAACCTCTCTTAACCAGAACTCACACTTACTGAACTTAGCATATAACTTCTTATCCCGCAAAATTTGCAACACTAATCTCAGGTGCTCAGCATGTTCGGTCTCATCTCCTGAATAGACTAAGATGTCATCAATGAACACAACTACGAACCGGTCCAAATACTGTCTGAAGATCCGATTCATCAAATCCATAAGTACCGCAGGGGCATTAGTGAGCCCAAACGGCATCACTAAGAACTCGTAGTGACCGTACCTCGTTCTGAAAGCAGTTTTGGGTACGTCCGAATCTCGAATCCGCAACTGATAATAACCCGATCTCAAATCTATCTTTGAAAACACTGAGGCTCCCTTTAGTTGATCAAACAAATCATCAATACGCGGTAATGGATATTTATTCTTTATCGTCACTTTATTCAGTTGACGATAGTCAATGCACAACCTCATGGTTCTGTCCTTCTTTTTCACGAACAATACTGGTGCACCCCAAGGTGAGAAACTTGGTCGAGCGAAACCTTTATCCGTCAACTCTTGCAATTGAGCTTTCAATTCCTTTAACTCGGTTAGTGCCATACGATACGGAGCTATCGAAATTGGCGTAGTTCCAGGTACAAGCTCAATACCAAACTCTATCTCCCGAACAGGTGGCAAACCCGGTAACTCTTCAGGAAAAACATCCGGGTATTCACAAACCACCGGCACAGATTCGGGTTTCTTTTCTAATTCTTTGTCATCAAGTACATACGCAAGGTATGCTTCGCACCCTTTTCTTACGTATTTTTGGGCCAACATTTCTGATATTACAGCTGGCAACCCCCTTAAGTCCGTGACTCAACTCGGATTATCTTGTTATTTGCGCACCTCAAATCAATAGTCTTGCTTTTGCAATTCACAACCGCATCATGCGCGGTCAACCAATCCAAACCAAGAATAACATCAAATTCGTCAAACGGCAAAAGCATCAAATCGGCCAAAAAACAGGATTCTCGGATTATTAGAGGGCATCTCTTACACACTTTATCAACAAGTACGTATTGACCCAAAGGGTTTGACACTCGAATTACGAACTCAGTAGACTCAACAGGTAGAGCCTTACTGGATGCTAAGGTTTCGTATACATATGAATGAGTAGATCCAGGGTCAATCAATGCAATCACATTAGTATCAAAGAGGGTGAAGGTACCAGTGATGACGTCAGGGGAGGATGCCTCCTCTCGTGCTCGAATGGCATATGCTCTAGCAGGAGTACGGTTCTCGGCTCAAACAGCCGTATCAGAGGCCCCTCTCTGACTACCACCCCTACCTCCTAAAATTCTCGGTGGTCTACCTCTAGTTGTCACTCCACTAGGTCTTGCACCTTGAATCTTATTCTTCTCATCAAGCTCCGTGCAATCTCTAATGAAGTGGTCCTTCGAACCGCATCCGTAACAGGCCCTGTTAGTAGACTTACCCCAACATTCACCTAGGTGTCGTCTTCCGCATTGGGGACATTCAGGTTTCTCTTGACGATTATTGCCCACACTAGCTACCGAAGTAGCTCGGGAGTCCGTCGATGGTCGTGCTCTGATGGAAATTCCCGCAGTCGTCCTCGACTTATTAGTGTCCTCCCTGAACTTCTTTACAGCTGAGAATGGAGCTTTACCCGTCGATCTTTTACGATAGTCTCTAGCTTCAAATTCAGCCTTCTTCTTCTCCTTTCCAAGTTCTTCCGCCTTGCAGGCTCGTTCGACTAGTGTTACGAATTCTTTTATCTCGAAAATACCCACTAGTAGCCTTAAATCTTCATTCAATCCTTCTTCGAATCTTTTGCACATAGCAACCTCATCAGCTACACACTCCCGGGCATACCTACTGAGTCTTACGAATTCATGTTCGTATTCAGATACTGTCATACGGCCTTGCTTGAGTTCCAAGAACTCCTTGCGCTTTTGATCAATGAACCGTTGACTAATATATTTCTTTCGGAATTCCGTTTGAAAGAAGTCCCAAGTAACTCGTTCGTTTGGGACTATGGAAATCAGGGTCCTCCACCAATAGTAGGCTGAGTCCCGCAACAAGGATATAGCACACTTTAGACATTCATCGGGTGTGCATGACAATTCATCAAACACCCGAATGGTGTTATCAAGCCAGAACTCGGCCCTTTCAGCATCATCGGTAACTATGGCCCTGAACTCCTCAGCCCCGCGCTTCCTAATCAAGTCTACAGGTGGCTTACTCAGCCTCACAGGATCAGTGACTGATGGCATTACGGGCTCTTGGGGTGGATTATTCAGATTCGGGAATTGTTGGACGGCCGGATTGGTTTGGGCATATTGCGCGACCCACTCATTCATCATGGTAAAGAAGGCTTGTTTAGCCCCCTCACCTTGATTATTCGTAGATGAATGAGGTTCAACAGGCGGTGTCCCTTGTGCAGGAGCAGCCGCTACACTTTCAACGTCATCCGCCAAGGTTCTCTCTACACCGGGATCCATTTACTAATCAAAACAAAAATTTTAACCGTCAGAAGTCATCACACATTTAAATATTAACATTAAGGCATGCATAGCTAGACTCATACGTGCTATGGTAGTCCTAGAACCGACTAAACTATAGCTCTGATACCAATAAAATGTAACACCCCGAACCCGAGACCGTCGCCGGAGTCGAACACGAGGTGTTAACAGACTTCAAACCACTTATTTGACATTTCCCAGACAAGCTGCCAATCTGCATACTAGTCGCTTTAAAAATCATATCTTGAGTTCTGAAACTCGAAATCCAGTTCCGTAAATTTTCCATGGAACTAGACTCATATACCTATATGGTAGAATTTTTGTAGAATTTTTGGTTGGGCCAATTAGTACAGTTTATTAGTCAAAGTCTCCCATGTTACAGGGATCAACTACACTGACCTTTATGCATTACGACTTGGATATCTCCCTGCACAGAGCTTCAATACTGATGTCGTTTGTTTCTATAGAAACTAGACTCAGAGAGGAATCTGTACGTATATGGAATGACTCCTAATTATCTCTGGTTAATTTATAATGAATTTCCAAAGTCAGAACAGGGAATCCAGAAACCGTTCTGGCCCTGTCTCACGAGAACCTGAATATCTCTTAACATACTGTCCATAAGATCGTTTCGTTACTTCTATATGAAATTAGACTCATCGAGCTTCGATTACATAATTTATTCATCAATTAATTCCACTTCTACTATTTTTAGTGATTTTTCAATCTCACGTCACTGCTGCTGCCGGCATCTGTTACGAAAGCAACTATGCCCATTTCGTGATTTCTCCTTGATCTAACTAGTAATTCATCATACATATCACAAATTATGATCATGACTAGCCATGCCAAAGGCTAATCATTTTCAAACATCTCCCTACTACACTATTGCCATATCATGAATTTTAACACCAAAAATAATCAACCATGACATATGGCATAAAAAAAAGGGGTCGAATTACCAAGGCTTACGACCTAACGTTATAAACCAAACCCAACCGACATTTATGCCATTTTCGCATGGCTAAAAGTTTACATCCTAAAGTTCAAACACAACATAATAGCCTATACATGCCGAAATGTTCTCCTAAGCCGACTAAGAAGAAAGTACCAAAACTTGCTAGCCGGTGTGATGACTCCGATGACGGTCCGATCACGCAAAAAAAGACAAGTCCAAGAAACCTAAAATAGGTGACAAGGAAACACCGAGTGAGTATATAACTCAGTAAGTCATAAGCAATGCACTACCATCAATTAATAACATTATCACAAGAGGAAGCAAAATGGAACGAGGCTAGTTACTCCATCCATACCGAACCATACCATAGTTCCTCAAACCTATCGGTTCAATCTCATACCAAGTCATGCATTCACATTCCATATGCTAATCAATAGAATATTCGAGGCATTTTCATACATCATTTTATTTTCATTACAATCATACAACTAAATGACCTTTCACCTATTCCACGATAAATCTTATGTACGTGACTTCAATTATAATTGTCACATAGGTTCAAACTTACCAAGCTCAACTTCAAATATAAACATAACGCCTATTAGTCACGAACTCAAGGTACTTACCCGATCCGCTGTCCGTGATCGACTCAATAATGTCGCACACTTAGTGTTCATAATGATTCAAAAGTATATATTAAGTCCGCACACTCAGTGTTATATAATCAACTCGCACACTTAGTGCTATATAATCAAACTCGCACACTTAGTGCTACCTAATCAAGCTCGCACACTTAGTGCTACATAATCAAACTCGCACACTTAGTGCTGTACAATTTAAACCCGCACACTTAGCGCCAATCTCATGATCATAAATGTTTATACCCGCACTCTTAGTGCTGAGATCAACAACTCAATACATCTCACCTCTTTTCTCTTCATCCAACACTTTCATCACCACATACATACATGTATATATATATATTTATCATTCCATTCAGCATCATTACATAGACGTTATGATCATTTAAATTAATACAAACTATATGCTTAATGACTTACTTTATGTTGGGTAAAGTAATTCCAAGTCGGCTACTCGATGACCTTCGGTTTCCCCTTGTTGGACGCCTCTCCTTTAGGATCTTGAGCTTAAACAAATAAATTAACTCATTCAATCGCTTTGCTACATATATTGGTATTCACATTTTAATGATTTTATGACATATGGGACGGCATGGTAAAATTTTTATCTTGCTACCTTATATTCTTAGCTATTCGGCTAATAACCTTATGCAATTACCATATTTTCAATAATCCAATCACACATGCATATGCATACTTGGACATTCGGCAATCACCTTTGCTAGTTTTTCCCATTTTTTTGTCGGTTATATATACATAGTCCTAAGGTAATATCACGAATGGGCTTACATATATATGTATATATATATAGCCGAATATGCAAGGCTTAAACTCAACATCACATAAGCTCTTAAGTGATGGCCGAATATGTATATCTATATATATACATCAACTATACTATTACCTTTAATTTATCTAATCACACAATTTCATCTCATAAACACTTGACCCATTTCTCACAAAAATGAAACAACAACTAAAATGAACATCCCATTTTTACCCCATATGGCCGATTGCTTCATTTGTTACCCAACTAACAATTCAACAATTTCAACCTCATTACAACCTCTACCTATCCAATATAACATGAACACAACCCTCCACCCCTAAATTAGATTCGGCAATCACTTAACCCATTTTAACCTCAACTTTCAAGTTAAAAGCAATTAACCACTCACCATATCCTACATTCCTATCCATTTTAATGACATTAACACATCTACTAAGAGTTTCAAGCTTCTTGGCCGAATTTCAACCTCAAAATCCTAAGTCTAATCTATAGGATGAGTAGAATTTGAACTAACCATCTCAAACATGCATAGATTTTCAAGAATCATTCAATACATACCTCATTCTAGCCATCTTCCAAGCCAAAATCCAATAACCAAATCTCCCTTCCTTCTCCTCACTCACGGCAATAGCCAAAGAAAAAAAAATGAACACTCCCTCTTCCCTCCTTATTTTATTCATCTCTTCCTTTTTAATTCCTTTCTTTAATTTATTTTAATTTACTTACCAATATTAAATAATAAACAACATAAACTTGGAGGAATGGAACCATGCTTGGCCGGCCACTTATCAAGAATTGGGCACTTTGACATGCAAACCCAAACTTTCCTATTTTAATACTATTTGGTCCTTACTTATTTACCTATCATAATTTTCTAAGTCTCTCAACTAGATCCTTTCAAGCAAAATTCACATTCCTAATACAAAATTAAAACATCAAATTTTTATACAAGTACTATCACACATATAAGATATGCAAATAAAATTTTAACTAAATTTTATGACTCGGTTTTGTGGTCCCGAAACCACTTCCCGACTAGGGTCGATTTTGGGCTGTCACAAAATCGTAGAAAGATATTAAATGCAAACGAAACACGAATGTCTTGATGTTGTTTATGCAAATGATGTTTTATGTGGAATTGCATGATTATGTTACTTGCTATTTGCATGTGAAATTACTAAGCATTTATGCTCACCCCCTCCTTTTCATTTATTGTAGTTGTTGACAAGCCGGCTTGAGAATCGGGATAGGTCGAAGACTCGTTCACACTATCCGAAGGCCTAAATTGGTAAAATGGCTTGTGTATTTTGAATGTGACATGTATGGGAAAATACTCACTTTGTGTTAATGATCTTATGATATGGCTATGGTTTGGCAAGAAAAGGGTTTGTAAATGATTAGCCATTGGAATGGCCAATCTAAGTCATATTTGATGTTATGTATGTTTAAAATGCTATTTAGTCCATGAAAATATCTAGTAAACTAAAATTTGACATAAAACAGAATCTGATAGCAGCAGTGATGTAAATTTGAAAAATCACTAAAAATATTAGAAATGGAATTAAATGATGAGTAAGTTATGAAATTGAATCTTGATGAGTCTATTTTCATATGGATGGAACAAAACAGGTATATAAGTTATATTTTACGAGATATTTAAGTTTTGGTAGAATAGGGTCAGAGTGATCTCTGTATCCCCTGTTATGAATGTAAAAATTCACTATAAATTTTACAAAAACAATTAGGAGTTTTATATTACATTTATGAAATCCTTTTTGAGTCTAGTTTTATAAGAAACAAACGGCATAGTCATTGAAACTCTGTACAGGGAGATATCTGATTCGTAATACACAGGGGTCAGAGTAGTCGAACCCTGAAATAGGGGATACTTTAACTAATAAACTGTACTAATTGGCTTGACCAAAAATTATATAAAAAAATTAGTAAATAGATATATAAGTCTAGTTCCAAGAAATATTTACAGATCATAATTTTGAGTTTTGGAACTCGAGATATAAATTTTTAAGTGACTGTGATGAAGTTGGCCAGCTTGTCTAGAAATTTTAAAAAAAATAAATTGTTTGAGCTGTTAAATTAATGAATTAAGTTTAGTAACACCTCAAGCTCGACTCTGGCGATGGTCTCAAGCGTGAGGCCGTTACAGCTTGCTTGGCGATACTAAAAGGAAATGGAAAAAGAGAGAGGGTAAGCATAAAGCTTAGTAAGCTTGCATGTAGTTAATAACCAGTAAAAAGAATATGCATTTTCATACACATACATAACAAACTTAAATCATCTTGTTTTCAACAATCATGGTATTCATCTCCTATCTCATTCAAGTTACATAAGGTTCGATAGAACATCAAGATCATAATGCCTTCATTCTCATCTTACAATAGCCTTATCATTTCATAATCTCAATAACTACAAGCTTGGCGTACATACATGTACCCTTTCAACATGATTATACATCGTCATTTCTTTGACACATCCTCAGGCTACCTGTTGAACCACTTGGAATACTAAGGATACTCGAGATTACCATACACACAATAAGATGCCAACGGCATGTCCCAGACGTGGTCTTACATGGGATCTCACATCGATGCCATATCTCAGATACAATCTTATACGAATTCTTATTTCGACGCTATGTCCCAGATGTGGTCGTACACTAAATCTCATATCAATGTCATATCCCAGATATGGTCTTACATGATAACTCATACTGATGCAGATGCCATATCCCAGATATGGTCTTATACGGGATCTCATCAACCCAATATCATAATATTTGTACTTTAAGTATTCCTAAGGTTCATCCAGCTTTTATCACCTCAAATCTTTATCGAACAACATCAATAATATTCAAGAGACAATTATACAATTCATATAAAATTAAATGCTAAATGTATAATGAAAAGTTGTATCAACCACACACAAACTTACCTCGGTATACAAAAAGTGGGCGACTAGATTAAATTAGTCTACTAGCTTGGTCTTCCCTCGGTCTGGATTTGGACTCCATTTTTCTTGATCTGTAATGAAAAATTCAATTATTTAATCACTACATTAGTCAAGACAATCTATAATTCATATATGGGAAAAATTACCATTTTGTCCCAAAACTTTCACATAGTTATGATTTTGCCCCTAGGCTCGTAAAATGATTTTAATCAAATTTCCTCCTTTAACAAGCCTAGCCGAGCCTTTATTACTCTAATAGCAACTCAAAATTTTCAATTATTTCACACATTTACAACCTATTTTATAAACTTCACAAAATGATCCTTTAGGTGTTTTCATGAAAATCCCTTTCACAAAAGTTGTTTATTTAACAACCAAGATTCATTTTCTTCCATAAATACTCGAAAAAAATCACAAATCCTCTCATGGTAAATCTCTAGACTATCAACCATTTTTCAAAATAGTCCCCCCTTTAGTTAGCTTATGCTACAAGGGTTCAAAAAGTACAAAAATTATCAAGAATGACCATTCAAATCACTTGCAAGGGTGAAGAGTTGCTAAAATTTCAAGCTTCCAAAACCCTTATTTTTGCTGACATTTTCAGTGGAGAGGAGGAAGATGAAAAGGTGATATCTTTCTCTCTTTATTTTATTTCATTTCTAGTCAAATTTGTCACCAAAACCTCACCTAACCTTTGACAATTTCATTTCCTTGTCTCTATGGTCGGCCATCAGTTCTTAAAGGCCTATGTGCACATGAAGGACCTCTAATTTAAGATTCTCTAGCTATATGACACTTCTAATTAATAGAACACAACTTTCGCCTTTTATGCGATTTAGTCCCTTTTCAAAATTAAGCATAAAATCGGTAAAATTATTTCACCAAAATTTTCATGTATAATCATGCTATAACACATAAAATAATATTAAATATAATTTCTCTGGCCTCAGATTAGTTGTTTCGAAACTACTATTTCGATTAGCCACAAAATCGGGATGTTACAGTGGTTCTTAGTGCAAGGTATGGTTTAAGTTTTATTTCTACTTGTGATTATTGTGTTTTGGTGGGTGGTGGCAAAAAGGCGTGTGAGTTAGGAGTTTAATTCTATGAATGTGTAGCTTAGGAGAGGATCGAGAATCATTGGGTTTCCATCCAGCAACCTAATTTTCGTTAGTGGGTTGCTATTTTTGTTTGAAGGTAAGAGATTAATTTAAGATGTTAGGTTGATTATAACAACTTTGTGAGTCAGATTTGGTAATGATTAAGTGATTGATTTGGTGTGTTAATGGTCATTTTTAGGTTCTGGATGACTTGTGGGAGTTTTGGCATTGAAATTGGGTCAGGTGTGTAACGAGAAACTCAAAAAAAAATGAACAACAGAAGCAAGAATTGAGGCCTATCGATGCCACGCGGCTGTGTGGTAGACTGTGTGAGACACAAAGTTTAGGCCATTTTGGACTGTGTGGGCCAAACGACATGTGTGGCCCGTGTGGGACACACGGGCAATGCCATTCTGGGCCGCGTGGGCCCAAATTTCACAATTTTTCCCTAGGGTTGTACATGTCATCCCGATTGACTATGGGCCTTACGTGGGATCAGTATGTGTTATAGATGCCTTAAAGCATGAAACATACTATTTTTTTGGTATGAATTCGACGTAAATAACGCTTAAATGCATGTAATGTGATGCAGTGTGTTTGATCTGTTATGTATAAGCTTGTTCAGTATCTAGTATTCAAGCATGCATGATATTTATATATATTCTGGTATCTGTTAATATGTTATATATGATATTCTGTTTGTATCTAGTTATGGGGCTGGTTATGTATTATGTGGAGGAAGTGTTCTGTGTGAGGCATTAAGTCGCTATTATACTGGCAACACTGCTGCGAGTTTTTTCTGAAAAGTGTCATAAAGACACTAAGTGGTGTGTAGGGCTGGGTGGGTGTTTTATACCTACATGGTGTGTTGGGATGATTAGAGATGATGTGTAACGGATAGGGGTAGGATTGTAATTTGCATGTATTCTGATTCTACATGAGATATTCGTCAGTAATTGTTCTGATATATATTCAGTCTGTGATTCTGTTTTTGTTAGTTACATATTGAGTTATAAAACTCACTATCTATTTGTCTGTCACTTTCAGGTAACCTTCAGACTTAGGCGAGTCGGTGCGATGAGATCTTGGTTACGTTCATTCATTCGGAAACTACTCTTACTTAAATTAAACTTAATTAAAATTTTGGGTTAAGATTTTTTGTAAATTTTAGACTCTCTGGACTTTTGGGTTTAATTTTGGATTTGGATTTTAATTTGGGATTTCTAGCATAACGTTTGATAAAACGACTTTACGGGAACAACTATTTTTATTCAATCAACCATTTTTTAGAAAACAAGCTAAGTTTTCCAAAATATAACGTCTTAGGAACTACCACTGCAAATTATTCGATTTATTTTGAAAGTGAAAACATTTGATGATTTTTAATTAAGAAGTATAAAAAAACAATTTTAAATAAAGTGGACTCTTTTAGTAACAAAGATATATGATGGTTTCATAGAGAAGAAGTCGGATTTATAACTTTTCTTCGTAACATTTTCAGATTCGGCTATAACGTCTAGGCCGAGTTTAGGGTGTTACATTTAGTGGTATCAGAGTCAGGTTGCAAAACTCGGGATGTGAAAATTTTGGGTTCAAAATTATATTTGTAAAAACTGTTTTCCGAGTAATGTTTATTTTTAATTTGAAAAGTAAGTTTGTGGAATACCAAGTCTCCAGTGCCGATAAGTGTTTCTAACTTAGAAATATTTTAGTTAGAAAACTTTGAAATGATTAAAACTGCATTGAGTTAGTTAGAGACTAAAAATTCTTGAAATTTTTGAAACTACTCCTGGTAATTATTTGAAGCATAAAATACTTGCTAATAAATACAGAAACTGATACATAAAACTTCATAATGTAGATAATTTGAGAATACAATGAGTGCTCATGGAACTCGTGGTTGTCGTATTCAGAGGCGCAGTGAGCGCCGTAGAGGGACTCGAGCCAAGTTGTCCTTGATGGGTAGTATGCGTAATCTAGATACGAGTGAGACACCAGTTACACCAACTACTGAGACCAGGTCTCAAAGTCGCTCGGTTGGGGATGACACATTGTCCCAAGCCATGCTTAGAGTGTTGGAGAGGGTCGCTGGGGCCCCATTATGGTTCTAAGAGCCGTGGGACAGTAACTGAACGACTTCAGTCTAATGGTGCTGAACTGTTTAGGGGCGTCACGGGGGTTGCCCCCACTGTGGTCGACTATTGTTTGGAGGCCACCGAGAGAATTATAACTGATATTGACTGTACTCTTGAGTAGAAATTGAAGGGTTCAGTATCTCTGCTTTGCGATGAGGCATATCAGTGGTGTTAGTGGTTGATGAGGGAACCCAACCTGATCAGATTACTTGGGAATATTTTAAGACCACCTTTTGAAGTAAATATGTGGGAGTGAGTTATGTGGATGCTTGTAGATACGAGTTTATGAATCTCACTCAAGGTGTAACACCCTTAGCCTGTATCTGTTGCTGGAATAGGGTTACAGAGCATTACTAATAATACGTAACTTAAATCATTCATTTTCAAAAAAATTATAATTCATAGCATAATTCAACCAAACTCATGCATAATGTCCCTTATTCAAGCCCTCGAGGCCTTAAAATACTTTAGAAACGATTCAGGACTAAATAAAAAACATTTAGAATTTCATGGAAAAATATAGAATTTTTCACATTGCAGGGGTCACAAGGCCGTGCGACTCATACGACTGAGACATATGCTTGTGTCTCAGGCCTTGCGAATATTCGAAGTAGGGACACACGACCGTCTCCCAGCCCGTGTCTGTGCCCGTGTGACTTTCTGACTTGGGTTACACTGCCAAGCCACACACCCGTATGCTAGGCCGTGTAACTCTCGAAATGGCCTCACATTCCCGTGTACCAAGCCGTGTGCTAAGCCGTGTAACTGCTTGAATTGTAACCCTTTGAAACCTATAGGGGACACACGACCGTGTCGCATGGTCGTGTGTCACACACGGTTGAGACACACACTAGTGTCTTAGGTTGTGCGGATAAGAAATAGGCCATTTTGAGGCCATTTCTTTCACCCAAATCATGCTCACACCTATAAGTCATTTGCACATGAAATCAAACTTCATAATGAATATAAAACATGTATATAAATGCTATTTCAATATGGCATCTATTCGTACATCCAATATGCCAAAAGGCACCTTAATCACATAGCATCAATTTGGCTTAAACATAACATACTTATCCATGAATCAACCATACATATCTTCCTAATCTCATTAACAAGATGTAGCACAATTGGCCATATGCCACACCATATCTAAACATACCAAAATAGGTCATTCAAAACATACATTCACTTGACCATTTCAACATCAACCATAAAAGCATTAAAATGCCAAAATATCATCAACCAAAATACCACATTTACAAGCCTAACATAATGACCATGTCATCAAACACAATTCACTAATACATGTCATTATAACCATGACTCAAAACATCAAAATCTACCGATATAGTTAATGGATAGTGTGATAGGTCTCCGACAAGCTTCCAAACTGATCGAGCTTCCGATAAACTATAAAACATAGAAAAGAAACACAATGTAAGCATATAATGCTTAGTAAGTTCGTAAATCATGAACAACGCTTACCATTTCAATGCATAAGCTTAAAAATAAACATGAATCAACCCAACATATTTTGGCACTAGCCTAAGCATCATCAATAACACATGTTAATGATTAAACACATAACTTAACAATATCATCATATGGTAAGGTAATTTTCATGAACATAACACATATGAACTCATACTTTTCATATCACGGCTATACAAACTTGATCATCAATACTTCATGCCTTTCTATAATTCCATAGTGAAATCAATCGGAACCCTTATCAGTTCATCCCTTTTCATACCCGTTAAACCATTTAGAATAATATCGGATACACGGAAAGCTCACACATAATGTGTTAATACATGGTTGAAACCATTCCTTTCCTTTTCCTTTATGTAAATGCTCTTACGAGCCATAAATGGGCCTGCTCACACAAGCTAAAGGTTGGAACATAGCTATACATGTCGCTTACACAAGCTGATGAGTATCCGTAAAAATTTCCAAGACTTAGCCATCGGTAGGATGTTCAAGACCAGCACTCAAAACATGGTTCAAACAGGGTTCGATAGTTATAGTAACATTGTTGGATTTTTCATCATGACATGATATGATAAATAGTATAATAACATTTAAATCAAATACATTAAAATTCTATTTAAACGTATAAACTTACCTCGATCACAAAATGATGAGATAAAATAAACTAGTCCAACACCTTATCTTTCCCTTGATCTAAATCTGTACAACGCTTAACTTGATCTAAATAATCAAATTCAATCCATTAAATAAAAATTCTATTCAATTCAATCCAAAAATCATATTTTTGTAAAATTATGCTTTTGTCCTATTGTTTTGATTTCTTTACAATTGAGTCATTAAGCTCGTCAATTAAAATTCATGCAAATTGATCCTTAACCCAAGCTAGCCAAATTACTTATATGTCCATACCAACTTATATAATTCATTATTTCACAATTTTCGTCATGAATATTTCACATTTCTCAATTAAATCCCTAATTGACATTTTCAACAAAAATCACTTTACAAAAGTTGTTTATTAAACAACCAAGATTCATTTTCTTCTATCAAACTTCAAAAACCACATGAATACATTCATGGTAAAATCCTAACATTTTATCAGTTTTGCAAATTAGTTCCAGAGCTAACTAAATTAAGTTACAACGACTTCAAAAACATAAAAATAATTAAAAACGAGATGAAAAATACTTACATGAAAGAAATTTGAGATGAATGAACCCTAGCAAATTTTATTTTGAACATTTGGTTGAAGAGAACCAAATGGAAAAAGATGATACCTTAATTTTACTTAATTTTTACTTTAATTTATCTATTTACTCTTTTACCCGTTTAAAACATCCACAATTTCAATAAAAACCAATCTCATAAATGTCCACTATCACTTCAATGGTCTAATTAGTATCTAAGTACTCTTATTTTAAAGTTATATAGCCCTTTAATACTTTTTAGCTAGTAGAACTCTACCTTTGCACCTTTTACGATTTAGTCATTTTTACCAAATTAAGCATACAAATGATAAAATTTCTTAACGAAATTTTTTATACGACTTTGCTAACATATAGTAAAAATTAAAATAATAATAAAATAAATATTTTCAAGTCAGATTTGTGGTTCCAAAATCACTGTTTGGATTTCACTAAAAACAGGTTGTTACACAAGGGGATAGGATGTGGCCCCGAGTATGAGGCTGAATTTCTGAGACTGATCCATTACGATCTTGGGATGGTGGTGACTAAGTATGATAAACGTGTCCACTTTGAGGATGGTTTAAGAGATAATCTGATAGTTCTGATAGCTCCGTAGAGGGAGCGGGAACTCGCCGTCTTGGTAGACAAGATGAAGATTGCTGAGGTGGTTAAGCGCGTTGAACGCGAGAATAGGGACCAAGAGAGGGGTAAGAATAAGAGGGATTCAGAGCCTTCTAGTTTTGTTTAGAAGCTTAAGAAACGAGCCAGGTTTGATTGGACTTTGAGAGTTGGGGTTCCAATAACTTTTACTGTGGTTTAGCCGTTTGGGATTATGGTAGACGTCATCCGGGTGAGTGTTGGAGGAGATTGGGAGCGTGTCTGCAATATGGGTCTATGGAGCATCATATCAGAGATTGCCCACACTGTTCTGATCAAATGCAAGCTCCAGCTCTTGGTTTTATTTAGCCTCAGCGGGCAGTTCAACAGCCACCTAGGGGCCGTGGTTCAATCAGGGGTGGTAATGGTATGGGTAAGGGGCAGAGAGCACTGTGTAGAGGTGCTAATCTGATTGAGGTGAGGTAGCTTGTGTTGGTTTATGCTGCTAGACATCCTGAGGACTGAGACGCCATGGATGTGATTATAAGTATGTTTTTTATTTATGATGCCCCTTATTTTGCACTGATAGACATAGGGTCAACACATTCATATGTAGCGAGCTCTATTTCTGTAAACTTGGGGGTTTCGGTTAAGAGCACTTCCAGTGAGATTGATTTGCTTAGTTCATTGAGCTAACCGTTCGGATCAGTAAATTGTATAGCAATGTACCATTGGAGGTAGAAGGGGTTGTGTTTTCGGCTAATCTGATGGAACTATCTTCTGGAGAATTTGATCTGATTCTGGGTATGGACTGACTGGTAGAGCATCAAGTCAGTTTGAATTGTGCTACTAAGAGGATAGTTCTGAAATCTAAGAATGATGTGGAGGTGGTTATGAATGGTGAGCGACATGATTACTTACCTAATGTGATCTCCGCTATTATGGCCAAGAAACTGGTTCGGAAACAATGTGAAGCGTAATTGACTTTTTTTAGTGATTCGGTTTCTGTGGGTTTGTCTGTTGGGAACATCTGAACAGTTAAGAAATTTTTAGATGTTCTTCTCGAGGAGTTACCAAGTTTGCCTTCGAATTGGGAAGTTAATTTCGGTATTGAGGTTTTATCGGGTTCAGATCCGGTGTCCATTGCTTCTTATCGTATGACACTAAAGGAGCTTATAGAGTAAAAGGCTCAGCTTTAAGAACTCCTTGATCGTGGGCTCATTTGTCCTAGTGTGTCTTCATCGGGGGCACCAGTATTGTTTGTAAAGTAAAAGGATGGTATTACGAGAATGTATATCGACTACTGTCAATTGAATAAGTTAATGGTGAAGAATAAGTACCCACTTCCTAGGATCGATGACTTGTTTGATCAGTTTCGTGGGGCTTTAATGTTTTCAAAGATGTATATTTGTTCTGGGTACCATCAACTTAAGGTTAAGGATGTTGATATTCATAAGTCTGCTTTTAGGACTCGTTATGGGCACTACGAGTTCCTAGTCATGCCCTTTGGTTTGATGAATGCTCCACCTACTTTCATGGATCTTATGAATTGGGTTTTTTAGCTGTACTTGGATTAGTTTTTCATGGTCTTTATAGACGACATTCTGGTATACTCTAAGACCGAAGATGACCATGATGAGCATCTTAGAGTAGTCCTTCAAATACTTTGTGAGAAGTAGCTCTATGTTAAGTTGAGTAAGTGTGAATTCTAGTTGAGGGGAGTAACCTTTCTAGGGCATGTGGTTTCTGCAAATGGGATCCGAGTTGATCCTAGGAAAATTAAGGTTGTGCTTGAGTGTAAACAACCCAAGAATGTTTCTAAGATCTGCAGTTTTTTAGGTCTTACAGGCTACTATTGGTGATTTGTCGAGGGGTTCTCTTTAATTGCAACTTCTCTAACGAAGCTGTTGCGTAAAAATACCCCTTTTGTTTGGACTGATGAGCAACAATCGAACTTTGAGAAGCTTAAATTAGTTTTAACTTAGGCTCCTATTCTGTAACAGCCTGAATTGGGTAAGGAGTTCGTGGTTTACAACGATGCGTCGCATGTCGGTTTGGGATGTGTTCTAATGCAAAATGGTAAGGTTGTGGCTTATGTGTCCCAAAAACTTAATTCACATAAGGGAAATGATCCAACGCATGACTTCGAGTTAGCTATTATTGTCTTTGCTTAAATATTTGGAGGCACTATTTGTATGGTGAGAGGTGTATTATTTATACTGATCATAAGAGCCTTAAGTATCTCCTTACCCAGAAGAAGTTAAACCTTAGGTAGCATAGATGAATTGAACTACTTCAGGATTACGATTGCACGATTGCGTATCATCCCGTTAAGGTCAATGTGGTGGCCGATGCTCTTAGTCGTAGCGCAATGTTTGATTTGAGGGCAATGTTTGCTCGCCTAAGTTTGTTTGATGATTGGGGTCTGTTAACCGAGTTGCAAGTTAAACCAACTTGGATTGATCAGATTCGGGATAAGTAGTTGAGGGATGATTCTCTGGTTTTGTAATTCTATCAGGTAGAGGATGGTGTTACGTCTAATTTTAGGTTGAGTAGTGATGGGGTTCTGTGTTTTTGAGGATTTGTTTGTGTATCAAATGATTCTAATTTGAGACAATCCATTCTAAGTGAATCGCATAGTAGCCCTTATGCGAGATAAGATGTATCAGGTTCTTCATGAACTACACTGGTGGCCTGGTTTGAAACAAGAGGTGATAGATGTTGTTTCTCATTGTCTGATGTGCTAGTAAGTTAAGGTTGAGCACCAGTTGCCTTCGGGTTTACTTCAACCTGTTAAGATTCCTATGTGGAAATGAGAGCGCGTGACTATAGACTTCGTTAGTGGGTTGCCCCTAACACCTATTAAGAAGGATTTTGTGTGGGTCATCGTAGATCGGTTGACCAAGTCTGCCCACTTCATTCCTATTTGGATAGATTTTTCTCTTCAGAAGTTAACCAAGTTGTATATTTTAGAGATTGTAAGACTTCATGGGGTACTGGTCTCGATTATTTCTGATAGAGATCCTCGCTTCCCTTCTCAATTTTTGGAGGAAACTTCATGGGGCTCTGGGTTCGATGCTGGACTTTAGTATTGTGTTCCATCCTCAGAAAGATGGTCAATCTGAGAGGGTGATTCAGATACTAGAGGATATGCTTTGGAGTTGTTTGATCAATTTTCAAGGTAGTTGGGAGGATTTTTTTTCGTTACCCGAGTTCGCCTACAACAATAGTTTTTAGTCTAGTATTCAGATGGCACCTTACGAGGCTCTGTATGGTCGTAAGTGTCACACTCTTCTATGTTAAAGTAAGTTGAGTGTGCGATGGGTTTTTGGTCCTGAGCTAGTTTCTAAGACTAAAAATAAAGTTAGACTGATTCAGGATCATCTTAAGGCAGCTTTTGATAGATAGAAGCCCTATACAGATCTGAAAAGAAGGGATATTGAGTGCTTCATGGGTGATTATATGTTCCTTAAGGTATCTTTATGAAAGAGAGTTCTACGGTTTGGGCGTAAGGGCAAGTTGAGCCCTAGGTTTATTAGACCATATTGGATTCTAAAATGTGTGGGACCAATTACTTATCAGTTGGAGCAACCTCCAAAGTTAGACCGTATCCATAATGTATTCCACGTCTCTATGTTGAGGCAATATCGGTTGGACCCATCTCATGTTATTTTGTTGAGGAGATTGAGGTTAGACCGGATTTGACTTTTGAGGAGGAGCCAATTTAGATTTTGAACTATGACATTAAGGTATTGAGGAGGAAATTTATTTCGTTAGTTAAGGTTCTGTAGCGGAAACCTGAGGACTCGTTTCATCAATACTATCCGCATTTGTTTGAATCAGGTAAATTTTGAGGCACAATTTCTTTTAGGAGGTAGAGTTGTAACGCTTAGGAATTCAAGTAATTGATTTGCCGGATTTAATAAATAATTAAGTGTGTGCCTCAATGGTTAAGCCTTGATTAGGAGGGTGAGGTCTTGAGTTCGAGATTTGCAGGAGTCTATTTATTTTGTTTCCACGTGGATTGGCCATGCAGTAGAAGTGGGGTCATATTGGGATTCTAATTAATAGGAGGTGGTTAGTAGTGGAGTGCTAATTTTACTCTTAAAATCCCTCAACTTTATCCCTAAGCCTCTTATCTTTATCTTTTTAAAAATATATTTCCATTATTCCATTTTGTTTCTTAACGTTCTTTTCCTCTTCTGTTGTTGTCTGTTGACTTCTTTTTCTCAAAAAAGTTCTCTTTTCGATACTTGGCTGTGGAACATTATTCTTATTTCATTAATTCCTTCAGTGGTGGTTCTTAGTGCAAGGAAAGGTTTAAGTTTTATTTCTACTTGTGATTATTATGTTTCAGTGGGTGGTGGCAAAAAGGAATGGGTTAGGAGTTTGCTTATATGAATGTGTTATTTAGGAGAGGATCGAGAATCATTGGGTTTCCCTCCGACGACCTAATTTTCGTTGGTGGGATGCTACTTTTGTTTGAAGGTAAGAGATTAATTTGAGATGTTAGGTTGATTATAATGACTTTGTGAGTTAGATTTGGTAATGATTAAGTGACTGATTTGGTGAGCTAATGGTCATTTTTAGGTTCTGGACGACTCGTAAGAGTTTTGGCATTGAAATTGGGTTAGGTGTGTAACAAGAAATTCAAAAAAATGAACAGCGAAAGCCAGAATTGAGGGCTGTCGACACTACATGGCCGTGTGGTAAGTCGTGTACAACACATGGTCTAGGCCATTTTGGGCTCTGTGGACCATAAGGGCATGTGTGGGCCACAGGGGCAAAGCCATTTTGGGCTACACGGGTGTATGGGTCCAAATTTTAAAAATTTTCCCTAGGGTTATACATGTTGTCCAGATCGACTATGGGCCTTTCATGGGGTTGGTAAATGTGTTATATAAACCTTAAAGCATGAAATCTGCTATTGTGTTAGTATGAATTCGACGTAAATAATGCCTAAATGCATGTAATATGATGCGATGTGTTTGATCTATTATGTATAAGCATGTTCAATATCTGTTATTCGAGCATGCATGATATTTATATATATTATGGTGTTTTTTAATTTGTTATATTTGGTATTCTGTTTGTATATGGTTATGGGGTGGGTTATGTATTATGAGGAGGAAGTGTTCTGTGTAAGGCGTTAAGTCGCCATTATATTAGCAGTACTATTGCAATTTTTTTTCTTAAAAGTGTCGTAAAGATACTAAGTGGTGTATAGGGCTGGGTGAGTGTTTTATATCCCACATGGTATGTTGGGAAGGTTGGAGATGGTGTGTTGGGATGGATGGAGATGGTGTGTAGCAGATGAGGGTAGGATTGTAATTTGCTTTTGACTCTGATTTTGCATGAGATATTCGTTACAAACTATTCTGATATGTATTCAGTCTGTGATTTTGTTTCTGTTAGTTACACACTGAGTTATAAAACTTACTATCTGTTTGTCTGTCACTTTCAGGTAACCCTCAGACTTAGGCGGGTCGGTGCGTTAGGAGCTCGGTTACGTCCATTCTCCCGTAAACTACTTTTACTTAAATTAAACCTAATTAAAATTTTGGGTTAAGATTTTTTGTAAATTTTGGACCCTGTGGAGTTTTAGGTTTTATTTTGGATTTGGACTTTAATTTGGGATTGCTAGCATAATGTTCAATAAAACGACTTTACGGAAACAACTGTTTTATGCAATCAACTGTTTTCAAGAAACAAACTCAATTTTCCAAAATATAACGTCTAAAGAGCTACCACTGCAAATTATTCAATTTATTTTGCAAATGTAAACAATTGACGGTTTTTAATTAATAAGTATAACAGCACGATTTTAAATAAATTGGACTCTTTTAGTGACAAATATATACGGTAGTTTCATAGAGAAGAAGTCGGATTTATAACTTTTCTTCGTAACATTTTCAGATTCGGCTATAATGTCTAGGCCAGGTTTGAGGTGTTACAGTAATTCTCCATACCATAAAAAGAAAAAGAACCTTTATGCATCATTCATCATTTTATTATAAGAAAAGAATTATAATAATTATAATTTTTAATTTTATATATTTATTTTTAATTTATGTTATTAATATAAAATCATATTATATTTTACAATTGACACAAATTGTGTATTTTTGTTGCCACATGAGCTACCTAATTCATAGATATGTGGAACTTTGTTTTTATGTAAAATTGATTTAAAATATTAATAATTATCACAATATATATTGATTTAAAATTGAGATTTGAAGTAATAAATTTGAAATAAAACATTGATTTTACGTGATAAAAGACAAATTTAAAAGACATCAAAATTCATCAATTTAAATTACATATTCATAACTTTCGACTGATAATTTTAGATTATTTTTAATTTTATAAATTCTATATATATATTTTTATTTTTTTATCAATTTCATTACAATGCTCATACTAATTAACTAAAACTCAATTAACAATATATACTTAATTTCTATCTACATGCATTAATTTGTTGCAAGAATGAAAGATTAAATAATGGAGATAAGTTGTCTTTGCTTTATGAGTTTTTATTTTGAAAAATTAGCACTGGTCTTATAATATTTAAGTTCAAGGTCTAAATAATTTGTAGTTTTAATAATAAAGACCTATATAAACCTAATTTAGAGAAAGAGTTATACTAAGTTATATCTATTTTGATAATATGTAAATTAAATAAAAAGTAGTATAAATTTTATAATATATAGCCTTTTATAAAAAAAGTTTCTTAAATTATCCAATAATTTTCGTAACACTTCTTATAAATAATATAAATTTTTGTCAGAATAATATTTCTAATGTATGAATATATAATTTTTATAATATATAAAATGACTACATAAATAAATTATATTCATACTCTTCATCATAAGTTTTTATAAAGAAATATATTATAACACTTTAATAGCATTTGAATGTTTTTTTATAATAAAATTTTTAGGCATAATTTTAGAATTGATTTAGAATTTAAATAATATAATTTTTTGTTATAACTTTATAAAATACATAAATTATTTTTATAATATATATTTTTAGGATTTATAATATAATAATTTTTTTGTTATAATCATCTCAAACACTCAATATATATTCATGTTTATAATATAAATTTTATAACTAGTATAAAAATATTTTTTTAAATTTTGATTTGAGTTGTGTAATTGGGGTGCTCCAATTATATCCAATTTAGTGGGACTCACCGGTTACAATTAGGGGTGTTCACAGTTTGGTTAAAATCGAATTAATTGGCCGAACTGATCTAATTTGACTAATTAATCAGTGGTTGAATTTAGTTCGATTGGAGGTCGATTAATGATTTTTTGGAATTTCTTTTATCAATTAATTCGGTTCAAAACTGGGAAATTAACCGAATTAACCAATTAACCAAAAATATTTGTTGTTTTTAAGACTTATGTAGTGTTTGGTTGTTAACTTTCAAGACTTATGTAATGTTTCTAATATCTTATTTGTTGATTTCAACTTATTTAAAGTTTTTTTAACTAGTAAATAAAAGAAAATGAATATTAGTAATGTATTTTTTTATATGTTTTATACTTATTTCAACCAATGGACAAAAACATATAAATTTCGGCTAATTCGATTAACCGACCTAATTAATTGAAATATTTTGGTTCGGTTAATGTATTTGAAAAAAACTTCGGTTTGGTTAACAGTTAAAATTTTTTATATTTCAAGTAATTCAATTAATAATACCGAACCGACTATCTAAATACCCCTAATTATAATGGTTATCCAAACATGCCATCATTGTGTATTACAAACAATTACACTCAAATCTAATTATTAGATAGCTTTCCAAGCATTACATAAAAAATATCAAGAAACAAAAAATTTCAAGTCAATAATTCAATCTCATTTAAATTTAAAAATGTGAATTTTATTTTCGGAAAGTAAAAAGAAAAAAATAACATTTTTTTAACATGCATGAAGTAAACTTAAATTTGTACCAAGACATCATTGGATCTCAATATCCTCGCATCAAAGAGAAAAAGCAAAGCAAATCCAAAGCGATCCATGGATTTTCGGTTCAAATAAGGGTAGAATTCAGGAGAAATATTTTATTTTTCTAAAAAAATATATGCTGGAGTTCGATCCGGAGGGTTTTAAGATGAGGAATATTGGTTTGTATAGTGGTGGCGTGATGGTGATAGTAGGGTTGAGAAAAAATTCGAAAATTGATTCGAATTAAGGTGTTTTGACAATTTACGGAATGTAAGTTTAAAAATAATGGTTATTCAAAATCAAACCAAATTTATTTTTTATTTAATATGTAACACCCCTTAGCCTATCAGGAAGACATGGAGTGTATCATTTAGCCAAACAGATTGGGGCATTACTAACGGATTTAAATCCTTTGGCTTAATTTAAAATTTTTAGAAAAACAATTATGAAGATTTTCTTTAGTGTAAAAGTGATTTATCTTCTTTTATTTGAGAACGCATCTTTAGAGAAAATAATAGAAGTTATAAAAGAAAAATCTACTATTCAGCTATTGCCTAATTATGGCTTATATATCGAAATCATAAAAATTCATGATCAGCAAATTAAGAGGGTTCGATCTATACTTCCAAAAGAAGGGGCAATTCTCTTTTATGATTAAACAATACAAACAATGTATTTAATTGCAAATAGTTAATTACAAAACATATTTATACACCATCCGCCATATAGTCATGCATGATACAAAAATAAACAAGTGGCTCACTTGAAACCGCAACTTTAGCATAGTCCCTTTCGAAAGATCTTTCATTTACTATCAAAATGCCTGAGGATGAAAAGTAACGGAGTAAGTTCATTTGAACTTAGTGAGTTCCAAAATAGACACAATCAATTTTACAAGGACTCCGATAATCAATAAGCATCAGTACTCGTAAGAAAATAACAATAGACTTTTTCATAAGACTTTGCTATACATACATAATATGCTAATTTCCATCCACAGTTCCTTAGCGGCAAAACTACGCCAATTTAACATAACACATACAACACTCAGGCAGACAAATTTCGCTGACTTATACAGATCTCCCACAACTTGACATGGTTATCAATAACTCATTCTTGTACCATTTTCGGACCTATATCTCTGAAATAAGAATCACATAATGGCAATATTTATTTTCATTTCGTATCCTTGTTAAGTCGAATAGGTGTTCTCCCGCAAGGTCGAGCCATAATCTACCAGTCCGGTTTGCAATATAGCTGTCCTACCAGAGGCATCACATATAGATCTCCCTTCCACAATTTTCATATATTATAAATTATCTGGTATTGTGCTCGTGCAACAAGGAGGGTATTTTTTACATTGACAATGGTCATACTCACACACACATTCATATACAACACATCGACTCATTGATAGTAAGAGAAACTTACCGCACACAACCCACATATAATGGAAGTTTCATAAATCAAAGGAAATCACCAGCAACTTCAGAACAAAATCTACTCTATTGGTCATTTGCCTCGATTGCTCAGACCTTTACTAGCTTCTTAAACTAAGTAAGACACAGTTATAATCATCAGACCATTTATCTAATTTAATCATGCATGCCTAATGCAAAAATGTAAATCCCTTCGACAATAACCTAGGGGCTTTCCAAAAATTACCAATAAGCTGGTACTTAACAAGGATGTTTTGACTAGCTATTAGAAACCTTCCTTGTCTTCTTTAATGAAGATACCTTAAAACTTTCCAGAGACTTAGAAAAGAACATAGAGAGAAACAAAGGTGAAATATGCCAACTATCGACATCCTTATATGACACAAACAACATGGGCAAAACTTAGTGGGAGGGTCAAAAAATACCACTATAGTCCTTGAAACCCGAGAATAGCTTGCCTAAACATCTACCAAACTTAACTATTACCACTAGTCAATTTAGTAAGTAGTAAAACGTTACTTGTGTACTAAATCAAGCCAATTAAATACGTCATTCAGCTACCTAAACATATCAAGCTGTCATTTATAGTACACTAGTTCACTTCCAACTAGGTCTCAACTAAACTCTAACAATACTCATTGCCATCTATTAGAATTGAGTGACTCGAATTCTTATTAAAATAAAACATGGTGGTAAAATAAAATAAAAGTAAAATCTATATAGAAATATAGTTCTTTTATTTTATTTTAGAAAAAAGTTTTTCAACCATATTATACTTCATCTATTTGATATTGATTAGAATAAGGTGTTTCAACCTTACTACACTCATTCTATTAGAATATGGTTTTACAAGCCTATAAATAGACATAGGCTACTCCTCTTGTAATCATTCAAATTTGACATTGTGGATTATCTTCTCCTCTACTCATGGTTTTTTCTCAAAAAGCTTTCCACATAAAAATATATGTGTTCTTTATTTTTCTTTTTCTTTTCTTCACGATACATTATTATTACCGACATTCTATTTTTCACAAATTGGTATCCGAACTTTCCGAGTTGTTCATCTCAATTACGGTAATGGTGTCTCTGAAGGATGAAATTCTACTGTTGGATCGTAACACTAGATTCGTGTGGTGGCAGATTAAGATGCAGGCAGCTCTTGTGCAGATGAACTTAGATGATGCTTTGCTAGGGATAGGTAAGATGCCTTCGACAATGATGAAGGAAGAAAAGAGGCGTAAATATCGAAAGGTGTTAACACAGTTACATCTACATTTATCTAACAAAAATTTGCAGGATGTGATGAAGGAAAAGACTGCCGCTGCATTATGGAAGAGGCTGGAACAAATATGTATATAAAAAACTCTAACCAGTAAGCTGTATGAAGCAGTGTCTTTATGCTCATCGTTTGGAGAAAGGTGTGCCTGTGCACGAACACTTAACAGTGTTTAAAGAAATTCTCTCAAACTTAGAGGCCATAGAGGTTTAATATGATAAGGAAGATTTAGGGTTGATTCTACTTTGTTTGTTGCCCCGTCTTATTCAACTTTTAGAGCCACAATTTTATATAGCCGTGAGCCTCTCATAGTTGATAAGGTTTATGATTCTTTGACCTTGTATGATAAGATGAAGCATTTTGTGGTTAAACCTGACTCTTAAAGAGAGGGTCTCATTGTTCGTTGGAGACAAGATTGGAATACTGATGATGATCGTGGAAGGACACATGAATGAAATCCTCAAGTAAACCTAAGGGAGTAGATCCTTGATTCGGGCTACACCTTCCATATGAGTCCTAATTAGGATTAGTTTACAACTTACAAAACAGTGTCTGAAGGTGTTGTTTTTATAGTAAATAATACTTCGTGTAAAACCACAGGTGTTGGAACAATTAAAGTTAAGATGTTTGATAGAGTTGTTAGAACACTTAGTGACATGCGACGTATTCCAAAATTGAAGAGAAATTTGATTTCATTGAGTACTCTTGATTCAAAAGAGTACAAATACATAGCTAAAAGTGGGGTTTTGAAGATTTCCAAACGTCCCCTCGTTGTGATGAGAGGGCAGAGAAAGATTGTCAAGTTATATGTTTTGCAGGGTTCTACTATTACTGGTGATACAGCTGTCGCATCCTCTTTCTTGTCAGATGATGAAGTTACTAGAATTTGGCATATATGCCAAGGGCATATGAGTGAGAATGGCATGGCAGAATTGAGCAAAAGAGGACTTCTTGATGGGTAAGAAATTTGCAAACTGAAGTTCTGTGAGCAATATGTTTTTGGGAAGCAAAAGAAAGTTCAATTCAGCAGAGGAATCCATAACATGAAGGGAATATTGGAGTATATTCATTCTGATGTATGGGGGTCATCCAGAGAGCTTTTGAGAAGTGGAGCTAATTATATGCTAACTTTTATTGATGATTTTTCTAGAAAAGTGTGGACGTTTTTCCTGAAGTAGAAAAATGATGTGTTTTCTGCATTTAAGTCTTGGAAAACTATGATTGAAAAATAGAAAGGAAAACAAATAAAACACTTCTGCACAGACAATGGCTTAGAGTTCTGTTCTGTTGAGTTTAATAAACTATGCAAGTTAGAAGTTATTGTGGGACACTTAACAATTTGTCTTACTCCACAACAAAACCGTAGTGTAGAACGAATGAATAGAATGATCATGGAGAAAGTTTGATGTATGTTGTCAAATGGTAACTTACTGAAGTCGTTTTGGGTCAAAGCAACCTCTACTATATGTTTTTTGATCAATTGATCTCCATCTATTTCCATTGAGAAAAAGATTCCACAAGAGGTATGGTCTGGTAATCCTGCTGATTATTCTAATTTGAAGATCTTTGGGTGTCCTGTGTATGCTCATGTTGGTAATGGAAAATTGGAACTAAGGTCCATTCAATGTGTTTTTCTTGGTTATAAAGCTGGTGTAAAAGGGTATAAGTTATGGTGTCCTAAAAATAGAAAAGTTTTGATTAGCAAAGTTGTTATTTTTGATGAAACTGCTATGCTACCTAACTTATCTCTTAAAGACGCTTCCAATAAAGAACATCAAAAGCAAGTGGAGCATCAGATTAATCTAGAATCTACAACAGAGTTGACTCCTCAAGCTATTACAAAAATTCATAATAGAGTTGCTTATTCACCATAATACTTTATCTCTAAAAACAAAACTAGAAGAGAAATTAAACCTCCAAAGAAGTATGCTGAGGTTGATCTAGTTGCTTATACTTTAAATGTGGCTGAAGATATAGATGCAAACCAAGAGCCATCTAATTGTTTTAAGGCGATTAGCTGTGAAGACTCAGAAAAGTGGATGTTTGCTATGCAAGAAGAGATAGAATCACTCTACAAAAACAAAACATGAGATCTTGTGAAACTTCCTAAAGGCAAAAAGGTTGTTTGTTGTAAGTGGGTGTTTAAAAAGAAAGAAAGGTCTCCAAGAGTTGAAGAACCCAGATATAAAGTAAGACTTATTGCAAAAGGTTACAGTCAAATTCCAAGAGAGGACTTCAGAAATATGTTCTCCCCAGTTGTGAAGCATAGTTAGATTCAAGCTTTGCTTGGTATTGTGGCCATGCATGATTGCAGTTAGATGTAAAAACAACATTTTTGCATGGAGAACTTGAAGAAGATATTTACATGCAATAACCAGAGGGTTTTACAGTCTTAGAAAAAGAAGACTATGTTTACTTGCTGAAAAAGTCCCTTTACGATTTGAAACAGTCACCAAGACAGTGGTACAAAAGGTTTTATTCCTTTATGACTTCTCATGACTTCAAAAGAAATAGCTTTGATAGTTGCGTTTACTTTAATAAAAATAGTGATGGTTCTTTTGTGTATCTACTTCTCTATGTTGATGACATGTTGACAGTAGCGAAAGATAAATGAGAGATAAGAAAGGTCAAAGGCTAACTTAGTGAAGAATTTGAGATGAAATATTTTGGACTAGCAAAGAAAATACTTGGTATGGAGATTTTTAGATATAGAAAAATATGTAGATTGCACCTAAGTCAGAAGGGGTACATTGAGAAAGTTTTTTGTAAGTTCAATTTGCAGAGTGCTAAGCATGTTAGTACTCCTTTAATAGCCCTTTTCAGACTTTCATCGGCTTTGTCTCCATAATTAGATGATGAGATTGAGTACATGTCACATGTTTCATATTCTAGTGCAGTGGGATCTCTCATGTATGCTATGGTTTGTTCACGTCTAGATTTATCGTATGCGGTTAGTGCAGTTAGTAGATACATGGCGAATCCTGGTAAAGAACATTAGAAAGCGTTTAGTGGATTTTAGGATACTTACGAGGTACTATTGATGTTTGCTTACAGTTTGGAAGAACTAGATATGGAGTCATTGAGTATGTTGATGCTGATTTTGCTGGAGACCTTAATAGAAGAAGATCTCTCATAAGTTATGTCTTTACAATCGGAGGTTGTGCAATCAGTTGGAAAACCACTTTGCAAACTACAGAGTACATGTCAATTACTAAGGCTTGTAAAGAAGCCATTTGGTTGAAGAGACTTTTTAGTGAACTCAATGAAGACCTTCAACTTAGTACTGTATTTTGTGACAGTCAAAGTGCTTAGTACAGTATTTTGTGACAGTCAAAGTGCTATCTTCCTTACAAAATATCAAATGTTTCATGAGAGAAAAAAGATCATTGATGTTCGGTATCATTTTGTTCATGATATTATTACTCGTACTGATATTGTTGTGAGCAAAATTAGTACTCATGAAAATCCTACAGATATTATGACTAAGTCACTTCCCATAACCAAGTTTGAGCATTGCTTAGACTTGGTTGGTGTTCATTGTTGAAGTTAAACCCTTAAAGGGTTTTTATGGAAGAGGTGGAGAACTTGTTCGTTGAGAGTTCGCAATGAAGAACTTGTTTGTTGAAGAATTCATGTCAAGGTGAGATTGTTAGAATTGAGTGACCTGAATCCTTGTTAAAATAAATCACGGTGGAAAAATAAAATAAAAGTAGAATCCATACAGAACTACACTTCTTTTATTTTATTTTAGAATAAGGTTTTTCAACCTTATTATACTTCATGGTTTTACAAGCTTATAAATAGACATAGTCTACTCCTCTTGTAATCATTCGAATTTGACATAGTGAATTATCTTCTCCTCTGCCTGTGATTTTTTCCGAAAGGGTTTCCACGTAAAAATCTGTGTGTTCTTTATTTTTCTTTCTCTTTTCTTTGTGATACATTGTCATTGCCGACATTCTATTTTTCACACCATCATTTTCACGCTAAAACATGGAAAACAAGTCTATCAATCCAGGAACTAATGAGTTCGCCCCAAATATTTAGGGTTGACGGATTGCCACACAAACAAGTCCACCAAACCTTAAAGTTCGCCAAATGACAAATTCCAATAAGATGTTCCGCAAATGGGCGTACTGTCGAGTCCACATAATGCGCCACCTAGACTTATAATGGATAGTTCACCAATCTCACCCTTTTTCTACTTTAACTTATTGAACTATATGCCAAACAACATAACGATACAATCTACGTTGGACGGGCTGTTACATAATATATAATTAATTTTAATTTTTATAATATATATAAACAAATATTTTATATTTAAAATAGTAAAAGTAATTTAAAAGTTCTTGAACAAATATTATTTTGTAGAAATATTTATGAAAAAGAGTTTGAAATTTTAGCAAATAACATTCAGAAACCATAAAACAAAACTCATTTGGTTAAAATAAGTCTAAAAATTAAAAATTGAAAATTAATATAAAAATCGAGAATTAAACCAAGTCAAACTGAATTATGATAGACGATTCAAAAAATTCAAAAAAAACTAATTGAACTGAACCGATATTGCCACTAGACCATGTATACGAGGATGAATAGTTTTTTGTTGGCTAGAAGTGGGTGAATGGCTTGAGGGAAATCAAAAATTGAGAGTGAAAGGAGGAGAAGGTGGTCTTGCAGTATAGGGCTAGAAAACCCTAAATTTGTACAATACATTATATGTGACGTGTAAAAAGAACATTTTAGGATACGTGCAATTTTGGCTCTTCAAAAACTGTTACATGATCAATTTAATCCCTGTAATTTATTGAATTTAGTCTTTGATTCAGTTATGATCTTGATGCAATTTTCATCTCATTTTATTATTAGATAATAATATAGTTTTTTAATAAAATTCCAATGACCTTCGAAGCTAAATAAATGATGGGTTGTGTAGACTTATTTATATTTGTCCATCGTGTTAACCCCTTCTTATTATGAAATGTTTGGGGAGACTGGGGTTTGATGATTTTTTTATTGGAAATGAAAAATAAAAATGTAATTAATAAAATATACTAAAATTTTATTGAAAATGTAAACCTACAACCATTCAGGTGAGAATGATTTTAATATTTTTTGTTCTTGGTATTTTTCTAGAATAGGTCTCTTAAATAAATTGTTTCAATTTAGAGAAAAGTTTATCTTCTTAATTTTGATTTTAATGATTATTAACCTCAAAGCAGATTTTATTTTTTTAATTTTTTTACAAATTAATTTTCTAAAAATCGAAACCTTAATTTCATTATAAATTATGGTAATATATTTTTTAATTTTAAGAAATTTTGATTCTAATTTGAACTAGAATTATAATAAATAATTTTTTTACTTATAATAAATTTGAAAATGTACACCTTTATTTTTCATTGAAATATTATTAAAGCTTATAATTAGTACAAAAAGTTATTCATTCTAATTTTTAAAATAAGTAATAATTATTTAGAAACATATTATCTACAAACTTTTTAAAATTTTTATACAAACTTTATAAGACTTCATTTATACTATCTTTAAAATGTTATACAATATTTATATAATAATTTTTTTTAATATTGTACGGTATATAATATTTTTACGGTTTTAAAATATAATATTTAAATTATTTACAATATAGAATATTTAAACCATGAAGTTTGTCTCATGTTATTGGAGCAAAATTGTATCATGTTGGGAGAAGGCCACTCCACTATGAAGGCTTTATTTATTCAATGACACCAACTACTCATATTTGAGTACAATGATGAAGTTATTCATCCAAGCGGATGACTATAAAGTATAGAGGGTGATTACAAATGGGTCATCCATTCCAAAGAAAAGAGTTGGCAATGTCATTTTCATTAAGGAGGCAAATGAGTGGGATGAAGTTGATATCAAGATAGTGCAACTAAATGCCAAAGCTGTGCACACTTTATTTTGTGCCCTTGGTCCTAATGAATACGATAAAGTCTCTTTTTGTGACAATGCCAAAGATGTATGAGACAAGCTTGAAGTCACTCATGATGGTATAAGTAGAGTCAAGGATTCCAAGACTAGCCTCCTCAACCTTGATTATGAACTCTTCAAAGCTAAATATGGTGAATGACTCAATGAGATGTCTGACTGCTTCACCAACATTAGCAATGGTCTCAAGGTCCTTGGGAAGACCTATGCTGACAAGGAGATGATAAGGAAGATGTTGAATAGCCTCCCAAAATCATGGGAAGCTAAAGTGACAGCTATAGAGGAGTTAAAGGATCTTGACACCCTTTCTCTTGATGAGCTCATTAGTTCTTTGTAGACATATGAAATGAAGATTAACCACAATGCTCAAGAACCAAGGAAGCTCCAAACAAAGTAGGGGTCACACAAACATACAACTTATGAGAAATAGGATGACTCTAGCAATGATGATGAGGATGAGGAGATGACAATGTTTGCAAGGAACTTTAAGAAGTTCATGAAATTCAACAAAGCCAAAAGATTTCCAAGGAGAGACATCACCAAAGGTGAATCAAGCAAGAGAGAAAAAGACTCTATTATATGCTTTGAGTGCAAAAAGCTGAGTCATATCAAATTTGAATGCCCTCAATGAAAGAAGAAGAGGGAATTAAAGAAAGCCATTATGACAACTTTGAGTGATAATGACTCCTCGGATAGTGATGAAGAATATAAAATTGAAAATCTATGTCTCATGGTCACTGATGAACCAAAGTTAATCTCTAATCCTAGTGATTTAAATGAACATACTTTTGATAAATTGCAAGATGGCTTTGATGAGTAGGGTATGGAGTTTGAGATCATGAACTCCAAATAAAAGAAAATGATTTTAAAATTAGAGGAATTAATCTTTCCATAACCAAGGAAGAGATATAAAAGAAATTGAATGGCATACAAGTTCATATTAATGATTTGAACATAGAGAATAAGAACTTGCATGATTCTTTTTCTATGATATATATGGGGAAACAAAAAATAAACTACATGCTTGAGTCACAAAGAGCTTTCTTTGACAAGAGTGGTTTATGATTTATAAATTTAGAAGAAAAAAAATTAGAAATTTCTTTGAAAAATCAAGTTATATATATGATGCCTCACTTTCATGCAATCATTGTCACAAAAAGGGACGTGATAGACAAGTTTGTCCTTTAAGAAAACTCACATCTAGAAGCAAACTCAATAAGAGTGTTTAGATTCCAAAAGAATTAAACACATCTCAAAATAAGATTCTTTGAAGAAGTGGATTCCTGAAAGGAAAAAAATTGTAAATACTAATGCTAATGGAACGAAGAAAATTCGGGTACCAAAATCCAAAGTTTAACTGTTTTTGTAGGAGGGAGAGCATTACTTAAAGGTAAACAACTCAAAGATAAACTTTTGGTACCTTGATAGTGGATGCTCTAAGCATATGCCTGAGACAAAAGCCAATTCCTAGACTAATGTCAAAAAGTGGAGGAGATGTTACACGTGGTGACAACTCTAAAGGACTTATTGAATGTATGATTTCTATAGGTATAAATTCTTCCACCATCATTGGAAATGTTCTTTATGTCAATGGTCTCATGCATAACCTTCTTATTATTTTTCAAATTTATGAAAAATAATTCAAAGTAATATTTGAATCTAATGGGTGCAAAGTTGTAGATTGTAACACCTTGTACCTGGCCTAGACATTAATACCAAGTCTGGAGGCTGCATCAAATCGTTAGAAATATCCAACCTTAATTGTTTAAAGTTAACAGTCGAAAACATCTTTATAATCAAACCAACGTAGAACTCCAATTTATAAATTGAAATTCGAACTAAATGCATAAAAGTATAAGTTTAAATAAAACATTAAGTAAGAAGAAAGGAGATAACTGAACTCCCGCCACACTGACTCGTCTAAGTTTGTGGGTTACCTAAAATTCAGATAAAAAACCCAAATGAGTTTACAACTCAATGTGTGTGTGTAAATTACATTAAATAATAATCAGTAATATATAGATGCAATTTCACTTTCCATAGATCAGTCATTTCATAGAATTAGATATAGAAATAGAAACAGAGAATATCAGATACAGATGGAAAACATATTAGATACAATGCATATTCTTACCCCCATCTGCTACACACCATCTCCGTCCATCCCGATACACCATATAGGGCATCAAGTACCCATCCATCCCTACCCACCGCATAGTGACTGTATGTCATGTTTAAGAATAATTGCAGTCTAACTGCCAGACTAGAATTCGGTAACTGATCAGAATTAGAACATATATGGCTTAGCCATTGGATTTGGTAGATCATTAAACTGTCCACACTTCCTTCTTTATACAGTCCCAGTCCCAATGTAGATGTAGATTTAATAGATAACAGATATAAGTATATAGTCATACAATTTCCTAACGTACTCATGTAATATTGTCATGCTTACTTATCAAATCTCATAACAAACGTGTGTATATATCAGAATAATAGATTATTCAGTAACAGATTGTAACACCCCTTACCCGTATCTGAGACCGAGACATGGTCTGAGGTGTTACCGGACTCAAACATAAACATTCATACAAAAGAATTCATAAACATGCATCTCGTCCCTTATACGGGCCCACGAGGCCAAAAATGTACATTGGGTGTGGTTCGGGACTAAACTGAGAACTTTCTGAATTTTTGTGACACTTAGAAAATTTCCTTGTTTTGGAGGGTCACACGCAAGTGTGGGTACGCCGTGTGGTCACACACGCCCGTGTCCTTAGCCTGTGTAACTCTCTATTTATGACGTCATCAACTAAATAGGGTCACACGGCCAAGTCACACACCCTTGTGTTGAATTAAATTTCAAAAATCAGGTGCAGACTTCACAGGGCCAAGGCACACACCCATGTTTTGAGGCTGTGTCCTTCACATGGCTAAGACACACAACCGTTTCTCTGCCCGTGTGTTTACTAGTGGGCATTCTATTTTACCTAATTAGGGTGTACGGGACACACGGCCAGATCACATGCCCATGGGCAGATCGTGTGTCACAGACTATCTAGACACACACCTGTGTGCCTACCTATGTGGACAAATTCGAGGCTACTTTCCAAGCATTTTGTCACCCTCATTAACACATGCACACTTACACATCTCAATGACATCCTACATGGCATAAATGAGCACTTATACATTCATGCCTTAGCTGTTATTATGCCATTTACTCACATTTCCATCACCAAACATCCATGATCATATCCACAATTCATCCATGCCAAATGAATTTAACCATATCATGAGTGACCTTTGCACATGCATGCATATATGAATAGGATTATATACCTATAATTAATATGGGCCACATCTCATGGCCATATACAAAATAAATCATCAAATCATTATAAGCCAACACATTTGTCTACACAAATATGACATATAACAAAAAGACCAAGTCCCTATACATGCCATACTTAAAATACTTGGATTTACTATACCCAAAAGATTAGTTTGATAGTGTGAATCGAGCTCCGACGTCCTTCGATCCTTGAGCTAGCTTGACGATACTATAAGAAAATGGAAAAGGACGCGGAGTAAGCATAAAGTTTAGTAAGTTTGCATGTAAATAATTAACAACATTAACCATGCATTCTTATACATATAACATAATAATATTGATCACAATGTCATCAAGTATCATAAGTACATTTTAAGTCATGCCATTTACATAATGCATAGTAAAACTCATGATCATAATTCAATCATTCACTTTTTACCGAGGTCTCATCTATTCATAATCTCAATATTTATGAGCTTGTATACATACCTGTACCCTTTCAACATGATCATACCTTGTCATCTCTTTAACATAATCGTTGGATTTCCCATTGAACCACTTGGAATACTAAAGGGTACTTGGGAGCTCTCATGCACGTTGTAAGATGCCAATGCCATATACCAGATATGGTCTTACATGGGATCACAGATTGAAGCTGATAGCCCAACTATGATCTTACACGATGTCTTATATAGATGCCAATGCCATATCCCAGATATGGTCTTACATGGGATCAAATATCGATGCCAATGCCATGTCCCAGACGTGGTCTTACATGGGATCACATATTGATGCCAATGCCATGTCCTAGACATAGTTTTACATGGGATCACACATAACCCTAATATTAAAGCATTAAAAATATAATAATGTAATGTTGCATGATTTACACACGAACTTGCCTCAGTACTAAAATATGGCTAACTATTCGATTTAGTCCACAACCTTCTTCTTTCCTCTGTTTAGGTCCAGACTTCATTTTTCTTGATCTATAATAGCAAATTTCACTTATTTAATTATCACATTGTTCAAATCAGTCCATAAATCATACTTTGGAAAAATTAAAATTTTACCCGTAAACTTTCACATATTTACAGATTAGCCCCTAGGCTCGTAAAATGAAATGTGTTCATTTTCTTTGTTACCCAAGCCTAGACGAACTTATAACATGCTCATAGCACCCCACATTTCTCATTAAATCATACATCTTACTACTCATTTTACAAACTTTACAAATAAGTCCTTTTTAGCCATTTTCACTAGAAATCACTTGGTAAAAGATGTCAAACCCACATCACACATCCATAATCTACCATGAAACATCAAAATACATGCATGTCATACATGGGTCAAATTTCAAACATGAACCCTACTTCAAAATATGGCTTGAAATAGGTAAATCGGGTTACGAGGGTTTTAAAAATATAAAGAGCATTAAAAACGAGGCTAGGATGCATTTACTATTAAGCTTGAAAGTTGAAGAGACCATAGCTATGGAACCCTTTGAATTTTCGGTACAAATGAAGAAGATGGACATCAATTTTGACTTATTTTTCCCTTTTTATTCTTTTATTAACCAAATAAAAAATATCCTTAAAGCCTTTCTTTCAAAATTTTCCTATTCATGCCCATTTTTGTCCATAAATATATAAATTGGGCAAATTGCTATTTAAGGACCTCTAATTAATAATCCATGACAATTTCATGCTTAAAGCTTCTAGAACTCACAGTTTGCAACTTTTGCATTTTAGTCCTAAATGTCAAATTGGACATTTTATCAATAGAATTTCTTCATGAAATTTTGACACAAGCATCCAATCATATCATAGACCTCATAAGAATCATAAAATAATTATTTTTACTTCAGATTTGCGGTCTTGAAACCACTGTTCTGACTAGGCCTTAATTGTAACACCCTTAACCCATATCTGTTGCCGGACTAGGGTTAAGAGGCATTATCGGACATATCAGAATATTTAACAATCAAAAGTCATACATCATATTTTCATAATAAAAAATCAACATAAAGTTCCTTTCTTAGGTTAATCAGACCTTAAACATGCATTAGGAAGGGATCGGGACTAAACCGAACACATACAAAATTTTTTGAAAACTTAACAATTTCTAAGTTACAAAGATCACACATGTGAACAGGCCATGTACCTCACACGGCATTAGGCACGCCCATGTGTCTAGACTGTGGCAAAACATGGCATACATACTGACTTATCCACACGGCCACAAGACACGCCAATGTGTCTAACCAGTGGTTAAAACTGACTTGGCCACAGGGCCTGGCACACGTCCGTGTGTGTGTGACCGTATGGTCTGCCCAGGCTCATTTCGAAATGGCCCTCGAGCAACACGGCAGAGTCACACGCCTATGTCCCTACCCGTATGGGAGAAAATAGGCCATTTACAAGGACAATATGCCACCCATTTGGGTCTTCCCTACAAGTCCAAAGTCAAGCATCATAAATGCAACATTTTCAGCCAAATCCAACACCAAATATATATCTATTAATCTAAAATATCATCAACCAATTTCATATTTATTCTCTATACCAAAACATACGAAAATCATAAGCCAAATTCATTCAATCATACTTTACCAACATCTCAATTTCTTATCCATCTTCATGCCAAACTTATACCAAATTTAACAATTAAGCATATACCAAATTGACCATATCATTTAGTCATTCATATGCATCAAATCATACCATTTTCTCATCACATTAACCATAAAAAAACCAAACCATATTCACATCCATTATCAAGCCATATCACTTGGCAAAACAATATTTACATCTCCAGACATATTCACATGCTTCTAGCCTATACATGCCACATAACCAAATCTCAAAATTTTATTTACCGAAATGATAATCGGATAGTGTAATGACGTCTCTATCGACTTCCAACCCGAGCAGATCTCTGAAAATCGATAAACATAGGAAAAACACATACAGAATAAGCTTCGAGAGCTTAGTAAGCCATAAGTAAATAAATCTTCACAAGATAATATATATAATTCAACTTGAATGAGCCAAATTTAGTTAACTTCATACACATATTCAATCACTTATCTTATATAATCCAACATCACCACTTTAAGTAAATTCATTGGGCTTATTTATCAGTGAACATATAAATCATACTTTCAATTTCGAATAAAGACCATTTATATAAATTAAGCTTGCACAATTTCATTACATAACCAACTAAAACAAGGTCATTTATTACATTTCATGCATAGAAATATATCAATTTCCTTTTATGCATTTCAAAACCCGAATATCCATAACAAATCACACATCTAAACCATGTTCCATTTTTCATAATTCTCATGTTCGAAACATAAGACCATAATTTCATATAACGAGCATATATAACACATCATTCATTGTCATATATTTCACATATCATCATTTGAATCATACTCACATTTCATATCAGAATTTCATATACAAATCACATGTACCTAAATCATATATGGAAAAACACAATTATAATTCCATATTTCTTCACTTACTAGTATCCACATCTCATTTTCACATAGTTCATATATCGACTGATTATAATCCTACTCACTTTCATTGCTTAATTTCATATATCTCGCAACATACCTGATTTAGATGCACATTCATATACTCATTTATTTCTCGGAATGCCCGTTGAACCGTTCGGAATCAGTAAGGATACTCATATAGCACATAAGCTCTACAATGCCAACGTCCCAGATGTGGTCTTACATGTAATCAAATATTGATGCCACTGTCCTACACAGGGTCTTACATGAAATCATATACAATGCCAGTGTCCCAGACATGGTCTTACAAGTAAGTCACAAATCGATGCCAATTTCCGAGACGTAGTCTTACACGATAACACATATCGAAATCCTATGTCATGACATATGTATCCTAACTATTCCTTAGGTTCGTACGAGGTTTTTGAACATCGTAACTCGATTAATTCAAGGTCATAAATATTGCTCCCATGCTTAATTCAATTTGGTATATACATATACACAAGTAATAATTCAATTCATCACTATAATGCACATGCATTTCAATTTAAAAACATTTATTTACTTATGAACTTACCTCGTACTAACACGAACGAACCGGAATGACTATTCGACAGTTTTTGACTTTCCCTAATCCAAATTCAATTTTCTTATTTCTTGATCTTAATCAAAGAAATCAATGGCTGAACCCTAACTTGTATTTTCTTTATTATTCTTTTGATACATTCGGCCAACAAAGATGATAATGGCTTTAATTTCATGTTTTGTTTTAATTCTATTAACATTATTAACTAGTTTAGCATTTTTCCCTTACATTAAATCATTAATAAACCATTATTTAATGTCCATTTAAGCCATTTAATGCATGCCATGGTCAAATAACCACATAAGGACCTCAAAAATAATAAGTCATATCAAATAAACACTTTTAACAAATAACAGGCAACTTTTACATTTTACGTGATTAAGTCCTTTTATCAAATTAGGCACATAAATGATAAAATTTTCATACGAAACTTTCATACATGCTAACCAACATATAATAAGAATGAAAAATAATATTAATATATTTTTTTCACTCAAATTTTTGGTCCTAAAATCACGGTTCCAATTATGGTCTAAACGGGCTCGGGATGTTACAACTCTCCCCCTTCAGGGATTTTTGTCCCCGGAAATCTTACCGATGAAAAGGTTTGGGTATTGGTTTCTCATGTTTTTCTCGATCTCCTATGTAGCCTCTTGAACCCTATGTCTTTGCCATAATACTTTCACAAGGGCAATACTTTTGTTCCTTAATTGTTTGACTTTTCGAGCCAAAATCTTAATCGACTCTTCGCCATGAGTCATATCTGATCGAATCTCAACCTCTGTTGGTGAATCACGTGCACAGGATCATATTGGTATCGGCGCAAGATAGACACATGGAATACATCATGAATTCTTTCCAACTCAGATGACAAAGCGAACCGATATTCTATCAACCCTATTCTTTTAGTAATCTCGTAGGTCCAATAAAGCGTAGACTTAATTTGCCTTTTCGGCCAAACCTCAAAACTTTCTTTCACAGAGATACTTTCAAGAATACCTTATCAGCAACTTGAAACTCAATCTCTTTCCGTTTCAAATCAGCATAGGATTTCTGTCTATCCGAAGAGGGTTTCAAACAATCATGTATTATCTTTACCTTTTCTTCGGTTTCTCTGACTAAATCAACTCCGTGAAGTTGATTCTCTTTGAGTTTGGTCCAATACGAGGGTGTTCGACACTTACACCCGTACAATGCCTCATACGGCGCCATTTTCAAACTCGATTGAGAACTGTTGTTGTATGCAAATTCTACCTAAGTACTTTTCCCGACTACCTTGGATCTCAAGAACACAGCACTGTAACATATCTTCAAGAATCTGAATTACCTTTTCAGATTGACCGCCAGTTTACGGATGGAAAGCGGTACTAAAATTCAAATTTGTACTTAAAGCCTCTTGCAACTATTTCCAAAGCCGCGAAGTGAACCTCGGATCTTTATCCGATATAATCGACAAAGGTACTCCGTGCAATCTCACTATTTTAGAAATATACAACTCGGCTAACTTATCAAGTGAGTAGTTGGTACGTACTGGTATAAAGTGAGCCGACTTTGTCAATCGATCTGCAACAACCCATACCGCATCTTTCTTTCTCAGTGTCAAAGGAAAACCTGTCACAAAATCCATATTAATACTGTCCTATTTCCACTTGGGAACCATTACAGGTTGAAGTAAACCTGAAGGTACTTGGTGTTCGGCTTTCACTTGTTGACAAATCAAACATTTAGAAACAAAATCTCAAATGTCTCTTTTCATTCCCGACCACCAATACACTTTCTTCAAATCGTTATACATTTTCGTAGTACATGGATGAACAGATAAACATCTATTATGTGCTTCGTGCAAAATCTTCTGAATTAACCCAGTATTTTTAGGAACACAAATCCTATCTCGAAACATTAAGCAACCATCGGAACTAATCCAAAAATCTAGTTCAATACTCAAATCATACTGAACTCTCTTGTCTTGCAACTCACTGTCACTTTTCTGAGCTTCAGAAATCTCTGGGAGAAACATCAGTCTAGCTCATAACTCAGCTATAATAGAACCATCATCCGATAAATCCAATTGTGTATTCATAGCCCTCAATGCAAACAAGGATTTCCTACTTAAGGCATCGGAGACCATATTTACCTTTTCGGGGTGGTAGTCAATCACTAGCTCGTAATCTTTTATCAACTCTAGCCACCTCCGTTGTCGTAGGTTCAAATCCTTTTGAGTCATTAAGTACTTTAGACTCTTGTGATCCATGAACACTTGACATTTCTCGCCATACAATTGGTGTCTCCAAATCTTCAGCGCAAACACAATGGCGGCTAGCTCCAAATCATGGGTCGGATAATTTTTCTCATATGGCTTTAGCCGCCTCGAGGCATAAGCTATCACCTTACTTTCTTGCATAAGTACACAACCTAATCCATTCAAAGGTGCATCACTATAAACCACAAATTCTTTTTCCTATTCAGGTTGCACTAAAACTGGTGCCTCAGTTAACAATGCCTTTAGTTTCTCAAAACTCTGTTGGCACCTTTCCGTCTATTCGAACTTGACATCTTTCTATATCAGCTTCGTCATTGGAGTAGAAATCATGGAAAATCCTTTAACAAACCACCTGTAATAACTGGCTAAGCTTAGAAAGCTTCTAACCTTAGTTACATTCTTCGGCTGTTTCAATTCAACAATAGCCAATATCTTACTTGAGTCAACTCTAATACCATTGCCCAAAACAATGTGACCCAAAAATCCAACTTCTTAAAGCCAAAATTCACTTTTATTAAACTTAGCATACAACTATTTGTCTCTTAAAGTTTGTAAAACTGTTCTCAAGTGCTCGGCATGCTCGGTCTCATCACAAGAATAAATCAGTATATCATCAATAAAAATAACGACAAATTTATCCAAATACGGTTTGAAAATTTGGTTCATTAAATCCATAAATACCACGAGAGCATTCGTTAAACCAAATGGCATAACTAGAAATTCATAGTGACCATACCTCATTCGAAAAGCAGTTTTCAGTGCATTCGAGTCTTTAACTCTCAACTGGTAGTAACCAGACCTCAAATATATCTTTGAAAATACTATGGCTCCCTTCAATTGGTCAAACAAGTCATCGATTCTTGGTATGGGGTACTTGTTTTTTATGGTTACCTTATTAAGCTATTGGTAGTCAATGCACAATCTCATTGAACCATCTTTCTTTTTCACAAATAGCACCTGTGCACCCTAGGGAGAATGACTAGGTGTCGCAAAACCTTTATCTGTTAATTCTTATAACTGAACTTTCAACTCCTTTAATTCCATCAGAGCCATCCTCTACGAAGAAATCTAAATAGGTGTAGTACTTGGAATTAACTCAATACCAAACTCAAATTCCCTAATTGGAGGCAATCCGGACAACTCTTCCGGAAACACATCCGGATACTCACATACTACCGGAACTGATTCAGTTTTCAACTCAGACTCTTTTGTATTTAGTAAAAAGGCAAGATAAGCTTCATAACCTTTTCTTATACATTTCTGAGCAGTCATAGAAGAAATTGCTACAGGCAAGCTATCCGATTCATCTGGTTCAACCCGAAGCATGTCACCACTTTCACATTTTAACTCAATGATTTTCCTTCCACAGTTTACCACTACATCATGCATGGTCAACCAATCCATACCAAGTATTATATCAAATTCATCAAACAAAAAAAGCATAAGATTAGCCGGGAAATAATGACCTTTAATCATTAAAGGGCAATTCCTACATACTTTGTCAACTAACACATGCTTGCCTAGAGGGTTTAACACTTTTATCACAAATTCTATAGACTCAACCGGCTTAATGCTAGACACCAATTTCACACAAATATATGAATAGGTAGATCCCGGGTCAATCAAAGCAACAATATAAGTATCATAGAGAGAAAAAGTACCTGTAATCACATCAGGAGATAAAGCCTCTTCACGAGCGCGAATGGCATAAGTCCTTACAGGTGCCACACCCTCGGGTCTTACAGCTGGATCTCTAGGTGCACTCTTACTACTTGCTCCATTTCCTAGATTTCTCTGTGGACTCCCTCTAGAAATAACATTGCTCGATCTTGCACTCTGAAATCTCTCATTGTCTACCATTTCGGGGTAATCTCTAATGAAATGATCTTGGGAACCACACTTAAAACAAGTTCCATCATTAGCTCGGCACTCACCGAGGTGACGTCTACCACATTGTGAAGACTTCAGTCTACTCAGTCGGGCATTACCAACACTAGCAATGGAAGTAGTCTGAGCTTTTCAAATCGAGTACTGCTTACCCTTATTTCTATTTGAGTACCCAACTGAAGCACTCAATTGAGTATTAAACTCTCTCGGTTTCTTAGATGAGGACTGCAGTGACTTACTCATCTGTCTTTTCTTCAAATCTCAAGACTCAAACTTAGTTTTTCTTTTCTCTTTAGCCAATTCCTCGGCCTTGTAAGCTCTCTCAACTAGTACAACAAACTCTTTTAATTCTAGGATGCCAATGAGCAATCGGATGTCCTCATTTAATCCATCCTCATACCTTTTACACATGATAACCTCAATCGATACACACTCACAGGCATACTTACTGAGTCTTACGAACTCACGCTCATACTCTATTACAGACATTCAGCCCTGTTTTAACTCAAGAAATTCCTTTATCTTTTCATCAATAAACCTTTGGCTAATGTACTTCTTATGAAACTCTTCTTGGAAAAATTCCTAATTAACTCTCTCCCTCGGTACAACCGACACAAGGGTGTTCCACCACTGATAGGCCGAGTCTCTCAAGAGTGACACAACACATTTCATGCATTCCTCAAGTGTGCATGGTAACTCATCAAATACCTTGATGGTATTCACGAGCTAGAACTCTGTCCACTCTAGTTCGTTATCTATACTAGCTTGAAACTCTTTGGCCTCTTGCTTTCGAATTTTATCCACTGGAGGTCTATTCAATCTCATAAAATCCATACCTTGGGGTGCTACAGGAATAGGCTGGGGAATATGTGGCAGTGGAGGGGGTTGAGCGTTCGGGTTCGTTCGAACGAACTCCGTATACCAGGCATTCATCATATGGAGAAAGGTTTCCCTAGCCTTTTCTCCTCCTCCCTGACTCGCAGTCACGGGTCTACTCTCAACTGACGCTGCCCTTTGAGTGGGAGCCGGAGCATTACTTTCTACATCATCAGCTTCAGCTTGATTGGGATCCATTACTATATGAAAACACAATTTAAAAGGTCAAGAGTTGTCACACTATCATAATTCATTTATGGCATGTATAGCTAGACTCGTACACATGCTATGTTGGTTAAAGAATCGACTAGATCGTAGCTATGATACCACTAAATGTAACACCCCTTACCCGTATCTAACACCGGGACAGGGTCCTAGGTGTTACTGGACTCAAACATAAACATTCATACAAAACCATTCATAAACATTCATAAACATGGATCACACACCTGTGGGCAGACCGTGTGTCACACACGGTCTAGACACACGCCCGTGTGCCTACCCGTGTGGACAACTTTGAGGCTACTTTCTAAGCCTTTTGTCACCTTCAATAACACATGCACACTTACACATCTCAATGACATCCTACATGGCATAAATGAAAACTCATACATTCATGTCTTAGTTGTTATTATGCCATTTACTCACATTTCTATCATCAAACATCCATGATCATATCCACAATTTATCCATGCCAAAAGAATTTAACCATATTATTAGTGACCTTGGCACATGCATGCATATATGAATAAGATTACATCCCCATAATTAATATGGGCCATATCTCATGGCCAAATACAAAATGAATCATTAAATTCTTGGATTTAACAAATATGGCCATACATTTGGCTATACAAATATGACATATAACAAAAAGAGCAAGTCCCTATACGTGCCATACTTAAAATACTTGGATTTACTATACCCAAAAGATTAGTTTGATAGTGTGAATCGAGCTCTGACGTCCTTCTATCCCCAAGCTAGCTTGACGATACTATAAGAAAATGGAAAAGGAAAGGAAGTAAGCATAAAGCTTAGCAAGTTTGCATGTAAATAATTAACAACATTAACCGTTCATTATTATACATATAACATAATAATATTGATCACAATGTCATCAAGTATCATAAGTACATTTTAAGTCATGTCATTTACAAAATGCACAATAAAACTCATGATCATAATTCAATCATTCACTTCTTATCGAGGTCTCATCGATTCATATTCTTAATATTTATGAGCTTGTGTACATACCTGTACCTTTTCAACATGATCATACCTAGTCATCTCTTTGACATAATAGTTGGATTTCTTATTGAACCACTTGGAATACTAAAGGATACTCGGGAACTCTGATGCATGTAGAAAGATGCCAATGCCAAAAATCGGGTTACGAGGGGTTTCAAAAATGTACAGAGCATTAAAAACTAGGCTAGGATGCATTTACTATTGAGATTGAAAGTTTAAGAAACCCTAGCTATGGAACCCTTAAAATTTACGGCATACATGAAGAAGATGGACATCAATTTTGACTTATTTTTCCCTTTTTATTCTTTTATTAACCGAAGGACAAAAATGCCCTTAAAGCCTTTCTTTCAAAATTTTCCTATTCATGCCCATTTTTGTCCAGAAATATAGAAATTGGGCAAATTACTATTCAAGGACCTCTAATTAATAATCCATGACAATTTCATGTTTAAAGCTTCTAGAGCTCACAGTTTGTAACTTTTGCAATTTAGTCCTAAATGTCAAATTGGACACTTTATCAATAGAATTCCTTCATGAAATTTTCACACAAGTATGCAATCATATCATAGACCTTATAAGAATCATAAAATAATTATTTCTACTTCAGATTTATGGTCTCGAAACCACTGTTCGATCTAGGCCCTAATTTAGGATGTTACACAGATTGTCAAATAACAGTTTCAATGTCTAAATTAGATCATACAGACCTTATGGTAGGCCTACATTCGATCCGAATGACAATTACGACCCTAAGGAAAAAATTTAATTTTAGGGCCACACACCCATGTGGATTCACAAGGCCTAGGTGGCTTGCTTGTGTTGTTCACATGGTCTAGCATGCGTCCGTGTGGCCCTCTTAATTTCACACATGGCCTGACACATGGTCATGTGACTTAAAATAGTGGCTTACACGGTCTAGCACATAGCCCAACGCACATCTGTGTGACTTAAAGCTTAAAATATCTTTCATACGACTTGGACACATGCTCATTTCTCTAGCCCGTGTGTCCCTAAATCCAAAACAATGAGCTACACAGCCTGGACACATGCTTGTGTGACCCTAATTCACAAACAGTGAGTTACACAGCTTACCACACAGCTTGGCTCATTACTATGTGGCGTTAATAGCCATGTTTTTTGGCATTTGCAAATCGTAGTAAATTGAGTTTTCTTACACACTTGGTATAGTTTCGAGGTAAGAACAAATTAGAAGAATCCAGAAACCTAAAATGACCATTCAAAACCAATTAAATAACTTAATCAACAACATTCACACAATTTAGCACTTAACTTACTATGTCGAAAGCTTTGATACAAAACCTCCAAAAACTAACGTTTACCGACTAGTCAACAGCAATTACTCGAATTAGCATGTTGGAGATCATTACCTTTAATATCTACACCTAAAAGAAAAATCAAACAAATGCTTAACATAAAATTCAAGCAAATAAAGCAGAAACTAACTTTGTTAAAAACAAACAAAAGTTAATGTTTAACATAAATTCTACAATAAAACTCATGCAATTAACCTTTTAGTAGACAAACAATGAAATGCGCACTTCCCCGAACACACAACAGCAAAAAGTTTAGCGACAAACTTTGACGATTGAGAAAACATAAAAGAAAATAAAAGAAAAGAAAAGGAAGGAAGGAAAAGAAGAAAAAGAAAAAGAAAAACATAAAAATAAAAGGAAAGTACAAGAAACAATTTAAATTTTAAAACAAAAACTAATTCTGTAAAGTAGCAAAAACATATCCCCGCTTCACTTACGGAAAGACTCGAACACAAGACCAGGAAGTATACAAAAAGTTAACCTTCAAATTAGTAGACTCATTCTTGACACAGATTACACAGAAATAAACTTAAGTCAAATGTTCAAGTATAAGGGTCAAGTCAAACAAAATAACAAAATTTCCAAAACTGAGGTTTGAACCCCTGAACTCCAACACACAAACACAACACTTAGCCACAGATACAAAGATTTAATTATATTAGAATTTACCAAACAACACTCAAATTTTTAGCAAACAACGCTCAAAAATTTTTGGGGCGTTACAATTCTTTCCTTTTAAAGAAATTTCGGCCTTAAAATTTACCTGATTCCAATAGATGAGGGTATTGCTGACAAATCAAGTTATTAGGTTCCCAAGTGGCTCTCTTAGTACCATGATTCTACTATAGAACATTATCTAGAGGAACAATTTTCCTCCTCAATACCTTGACGTCTCAATCTAGAATCTAAATAGGCTCCTCATCAAAAGTCAAATCAGATCAGACCTCAATCTTCTCAATAAGAACAATGTGAGATGGAGTATATTGATACCGTCTCAACATAGAGATGTGAAACACATCATGAATTCGATCTAGCTTAGGAGGTAGCTGTAACTGATAAACGAAAGGTCTGATGTGTTTCAAAATACGATAAGGTCCAATGAACTTCAAGCTCAACTTGCCCTTACATCCGAATTGAAGATCCTTCTTCCACAGAAAAACTTTCAAAAACACCTGATCACCCACAAAATACTCAATATCTTGTCTTTTGAAATCTACATATGATTTTTGTTGTTTGGAAGCTACCTTGAGATGAGCTTGAATCAGTCTAATCATTTTCTCAATTTTAGATACTAGCTCAACACCCAGAACCTAACGTTCACCTAACTTAGTCCAACATAAAGGGGTACGACACTTATGGTTATAAAAAGCCTTGTAAGGTGCCATCTGAATGCTAGCTTGGAAGCTATTATTGTATGGGAACTCAGCCAGTGGTAGATACTCCTCCCAACTGCCCTAGAAATCGATTACACAACTACGAGGCTTATCCTTCAAAATCTTAATAACTCGTTCAGACTGTCCATCAGTTGAGGATTATATGTAGTATTGAAATCCAATCGGGTACCCAAAGCCTCATGACGCTTCTTTCAGAATCGAGAAGTAAAACATGGATCTCTATCAGAAATGATAGAAACTGGAACTTCGTGCAATTTTATGATTTCAGAGGCATATAACTTAGCTAATTTCTGAAGCGAAAAATCAGTCTAGACTGGAAGAAAGTGAGCAGACTTAGTCAATCAATCAACGATGACCCAAACCGTATCCTTCTTAATGGGTGTCAAAGGCAATCCACTAACGAAGTCCATAGTCACACGCTTCCACTTCGAACGGAGGAATCTTAACTAGCTATCGCAGACCTAAATGTAGTTGGTGCTCAACCTTAACCTTTTCACACGTCAAATAATAAGAAACAAAAAGCAGTTACCTCCTATTTCAAACTGGGCCACCAATAAAGCTCACGAAGATCTCTGTACATCTTATTCCCACTGGGGTGCATAGCATAAGGGTTACTATGCACTTTCTATAAAATCGATTACCTCACATCCAAATCTTTAAGCACACAAATCCAACCCCTGAAACATGGAACCCCATTATTGTTTAATACAAAATTGAAAGTCCCAACATCCTCGACTTGACAAAAAAGAGGAACCAGAGACTCATCACTCAACTGTTTAGCTCAAATCGGATCAACCCAGGTCGGGTTAACCTGTAACTTGATCTACAGTAATTTAGTGTAATATATTAAACTAGTTTTCACATTTAAGGAGCTTGAATACAAGCATTTTTGTTATGTTTTAATGAGTTTCTTTAGTTTTAGTTACATTCAATAAAATGTGCAAATCGCGTCTCTTATTGACCTTAAGGGTTGAATGGGACCTAAGGAGAGCTAACATACTTCATAAGTGTGCAGGAGACCATTAGATGGTAATTTGGGCCAATATTGGAAGCTTTGTCACAACATGGGAGATTCGATGTCGCAACATAGAGAGTAGAATGAAGAAACTAAGAAACTGCTTTCAATTTCGCGACACAAGCTGAGGGTGTCACGACATACCCCTAAAGATAGTTGCAGAGGAGTAGACTGGTTGCTATGTTGCGACACAGGTCCTGTTGTGTCGCGACATCGAATCTATGACGAGAATAAAACACGAAGTAGAGGCGTTTTGGTCTGAACAATCGAACTTAAAGCTCGAGAATGTCAACTAACCTAGGGTTAAGGACGACAACTACTTGAAGGCTATAAATAGACTCCTTTGGCACACATTATAGACATCATTCGATATGCAGAGATTCTCTCTTTAGATGTAATTTCGTTTTCTTAGGTTTTTAGAGTTTCATTTATTTTGTTCTTTATTTTCTTTCAAGAGATTTGAGTTGTAAAAGAGATCAACTCTTATGGATTCACATACATTCTCAATGTCGTTCAAGCTTTTCTTAAACTCTCTACTTGTAACACCCCGAACCCGAGACCGTCACCGGAGTCGAACACGAGGTGTTAACAGACTTTAAACCACTTATAAAAAAAATTTCCCAGACACTGCCAATCTGCGTACTAGTCGCTTTAAAAATCATATCTTGAGTTCAGAAACTCGGAATCCAGTTCCGTAAATTTTCCCGGAAACTAGACTCATATGCCCATCTACATATTTTTTTCTAGAATTTTTGGTTGGGCCAATTAGTACAGTTTATTAGTCAAATTCTCCCATGTTACAGGGATCGACTACACTGACCTTTGCGCATTACGACTTGGATATCTCCCTGCACAGAGCTTCAATACTGATGCTGTTTATTTCTATAGAAACTATACTCAGAGAGGAATCTATACATATATGGCATGACTCCTAATTGTCTCTGTTTAATTTATAATGAATTTCCAAAGTCGGAACAGGAAATCCAGAAACTGTTCTGGATCTGTCTCACGAGAACCTGAATATCTCTTAACATACTGTCCATATGACCGTTTTGTTACTTTCCTATGAAAATAGATTCATCAAGGTTCGTTTACATAATTTATTCACTATTTAATTCCCTTCCTACTATTTTTAGTGATTTTCCAAATCTACATCACTGCTGCTGTCAGCATCTGCCTTTAAGGTAGACTTTACCTATTTCATAGTTTCCATGATTCAACTAGCCCTTTTAGCATAAATAGCACAAATTATGATAGTGATTAACCATTCCCATGGCCAATCCTTGTTAAGCATATCCATACCTCTCAATAACCATGTCCATACCAAATGATTATAACATTATACTCAAACATATATAAGCCATTTTCGCATGGCTTTGATAGTGTGGGTGACTTCGACTTCAAAATCCCGAGTCCGATAGCTGGAGAACCAAAATCTATAAAACAGAGAATCAAGGAGACGGAGTAAGCAATTTATGCTTAGTAAGTTTTGAGCAAGGGATTCCAGCACAACAAAGTATAGCATTCATGTAGCTAAACGGATAATTTCATATGCACAATTTTTCAATATCATACTTACTTCACATTACCAACCCTTTTATTCATACACAAAGATCAACTTAGCCAAAGGCCGGTAGCTCATTTATCAACTGAGCGAATACTTATTTGTAAGGGCTCAACTAATTCAAAGCACATACGAAACATACCTTAATGTTGGGATGTTTCAAGTGTATTAACTGAAATTTTTACAGCAAGATCATTCATTCCCAAATCACGTACCTTCGGAATTTAACCGGATATAGCTACTCGTTCAAATGCCTTCGGGACATAGCCCGGTTATAGTAACTCGCACAAATGCCTTCGGGACTTAACCCGGATTTAGTAACTCGCACAAATGCCTTCGGATCTTAGTCCGAATTTAGTAACTCATACAAATGCCTTCGGATCTTAGTCCGGATATGGTCACCTAGCACAAAGCCTTCGGGACTTAGCCCGGACATCATTCAATAACCATGCACATTTAACAATAAATCATGGCACATTCGTATTTCGTTTTCGTTAGCAAAACTCAAACACAAGACACTTATCATTCTTGCAATTTCGGCTCAATAGCCACACACAAAGAGCATGATTTTGATTTGCTTAAAACATGATCTAATCAAATCATAATTTAAGCTCTTTTACTCAAGAACTTACCTCGGATGTTGTCGACCGATTTCGATGGCTACTCGACCACTTTTTCCTTTCCCTTATCCAACTGGGGTCCTCTAAGCTCTTGAGCTAATTCAAACAAATTTAACTCATTAAAGTCTCATTTTGCTAGCTTATGGCCGAATATGACAAGGAGTTTGATAGGTCATATGGCCACCCTTTTAGCTCAAATACACAATGGTCATACGCATTTTTAATCACATCAAGCAATTTAATACAATTCATTCGAACATCAAAAGAGAAGCTCAAGGTACTTAGCCCATATATACATTAGATATTAGAGTCACATGTGTACGAAATCACGAATCGAATTCAACATACTAGCTAATATTTCCCCTTAGCCGAATTTTCTAAGTCAAGCTAAAGCCATCAATAGGCTACCTATGGCCGAACATACACATAGCTTATGTACTTATTCATGTGGCCGAACATACATGTCTATGTTGGGGCCGATTGCAACACTTAATACATTCTACAAGTATGGTTACTTGTATTGACTAAACACCATTTTGTTTCAAGTTCAAAACTTGGCTAATACACACATATATACACTAGTAAAGCATCCTCTCCCTTTCCATCAATTTAACACATGCATTACTCATTAATATACAAAAATTATATTCGGCCTTAGCAAACAACTTGCTAGCCGATTCTTCTCCATCTAGCAACCAATACACATATGTGCTCACTCAAAAATGCTAAAAAGAAGATTCAAGAATCATCAATCCACCATCACATGCATCATTAACAAGCTTCATATTTAGCATGCAATGGCATTAACACAAAATCCACCTAGGCCGAATATCATCCCCATGACATAGCAAAGATTTGAACCATGGGCTAATTAGAACTCAAGCTAGCAACTAAAACATGCATGAATCTCATGGCACAACCTCAAACATACCTTGATCTAGATACAAGTATGGCCAAACCTCCTCCTAATCCTCTTCCAAACCAAACATGAAGCAAGAACTCCTTCCTCCTTCCTTAGAATTTTCGGCCAAAAGAAGATGAAAAAGGATGAACAAAATTTTTCTTTTCTTTTCTTTAACTCACGGCAATGGGGGGGGGAAACAACCTCACACTTTTTTTTTGTTTCCATTTCTTTATTACCCATACTCCTTATTTTATTTTTCCTAACATACCTCACTAACATAACATGTTTGTGACATGTTTCCACTCATAGCATGGCCGGCCACTATGCCTTAATTTGGGTAAATTGACATGCAAACCCATCATTTTCACAATATGCATTAATAGGCCACTTTGCATTTGCCTAGCACATTTCAAAATTTTCTCACATAAGTCCTATTTGATAAAATTCACTTACAATTAACAAAATTCAAACACGAAATTTTCACACATGCACATGTACATATAATGAGCATCAATTATGACGGTTAATTATTTTTATGACTCGGTTTAGTGGTCCCGAAACCACTTCCCGACTAGGGTCAATTTTGGGCTGTCACAACTCTCCCCCACTTAAGAAATTTTCATCCCCGAAAATCTTACCGGTAAATAGGTTTGGGTATCGTTCTTTCATCGAGCTCTCGGTTTCCCAAGTAGCTTCCTCGATCCCGTGTTTGAGCCATAACACCTTAACTAACGGAACCCTTTTGTTTCGCAACTCTTTCACTTCACGAGCTAGGATACGAATCGGTTCTTCTTCATAACTCAAGTCAGATTGAATTTCAACTTCTGAGGGATTAATCACATGTGACGGATCGGATCTATAACGTCAAAGCATCGAAACATGAAAGACATCGTGAATCTTTTCAAGTTCAGGGGGCAAATCAATCTATATGCAACCGGACCAACTCGTTCGGAGATTTCGTACGGCCCAATGAATCTCGGGCTCAACTTGCCCTTACGGCCAAATCTGAGTACCTTTTCCAAGGCGAACTTAAGAAACATTTATCTCCACCTGATATTCAATGTCTTTTCGTTTCAAATCCGCATATGATTTTGACGATCTGTGGCTGCCTTCAGACTTTCACGGATTACCTTTACTTTCTGTTCGGCATCTTTAATCAATCAATCCGAAATTTTACTTTCACCGAGCTCGGTCCAAACAATGGTGTACGGCATTTACGACCGTACAAAGCCTCGTAAGGTGCCATCTTAATACTTGATTGAAACTATTGTTTTAAGCGAATTCAATCAAGGTAAATACCGTTCCCATGAACTACTGAACTCGAGGATGCAACATCTCAACATATCCTCAAGTATCTGAATTATCCGCTCAGATTGACCATCGGTTTGGGGGTGAAAAGCAGTGCTAAAATGCAGCTTGGTACCCAAGCTTCTTGCTTTCCTCCAAATCGTGAGGTGAATCTCGGATCTCTATCGACACGATAGAAATAGTACCCCGTGTAATCTTACAATCTGAGAACGTACAATTCAGATAGTTATCCAATGAAAAATCCGTACGCACGGGGATAAAGTGAGCCGACTTAGTCAGTCTATCAACAACAACCCAAATCGCATCTTTCTTACTTGCTGACAATGGCAGTCCGGACACAAAGTCCATTGTGACTCGATCCCATTTCCACTCAGGTATCATGATCGGCTGAATTAATCCTGAAGGCACTTGATGTTCCGCTTCACTTGTTGACATATTAAACATCTCGAAACAAAGTCGGAGATGTCTCGTTTATACCATGCCACCAAACCAACGTTTCAAATCGTTGTACATTTTCGTACTCCCCGGGTGATTGACATTCGGCACAATGGGCTTCGTTCAGAATCATCGAAATGAGTTCCGATTCCTTGGAACACACAAACGACTTCTGAACCTCAAACAATCATCATCATCAATTTGAAACTCCGATTCCTTGTCGGAACAACTCAGCCCGTTTGCAACCATCATCATCAACTTCTGGGCTTCACGAATTTGATGAATCAATAATGGTTGGCTTTAATTCAGCTACTAACACATTGTCGGGTAGAACAGACAGTGTACATTCATCGCTCGTAAAGCAAACAGTGATTTCCGGCTTAAGGGCGTCCGCAACCACATTAGCCTTTCCCGGGTGGTAATCAATGACAAGCTCGTAATCTTTCAACAACTCAAGCCAACGTCTTTGTCCGCAGATTTAAGTCTCTTTTGAGTCATCAAATATTGAGACTTTGTGATCCGAAATACATTACACTTTTCACCTAAGTAAGTCG